>NC_061073.1:15039506-15273856 GCF_021917145.1 Hypomesus transpacificus
ACGATATCTTGATGGTGCCCGTTTGTAGATACAGCGCCACCGTGTTCCAATCTGCGCGTTAATCGTTCCTGCTCGTTCGTAATGGCGTCCAGCACATCAAAACAGACGCCACTCGATAATTACAAAACAAGTTCGGGGAGAGCGGGAGGCGTCCATCTTCTTTTCTATGAAATCGAAAACAGCCATCTAAAACACATAAACACGTCAGGAGTTCCTGACGGGCCCCGACGCGGTGCGTGTTTTTCCGAGCGTCACGAGCCGTCTTCCTCTCCCCTCGTCTGTCTGGCCCGCTTGGCTGCCTGGAAGGCCCATTCCGACGGCGCCAAGCCCCCCTGCGCCACTCTGCCATAATCAGGAACAGCGAAGGGTTAGCCTCTATCACAGCGAGGGGTTAGCCTCTATCACAGCGAGGGGCAGCCTCTATCACGGCCTCTATCGCAGAGAGTTTCTTTTCCCCTTCCTTTGTTTTCCGCAGATTTCCTTCCTCGTTTTCTTAGATATTCTCTCCCCACTGATGTAAGTCCAAACAGAGGCCTATTTAGAAAGTAAACAGATGAATGAGGGGAGGTCCCAGGGCTGGCATCGACGGAGTCAGGAGCAGAGCCCAGCGGAGACGGCTCGCTCAGCCCTGCCCGGCCTGTGCTGACACAACCGGTAAATATACAGCATGACAAATAGCCTGGCCCCACACCAGGCCTCCAGCCAATCCCTGCCCACCAGGCCTGATGCCTGAAGGGCTGCTCTCAGGAGGACTCTTTGGCCCAAATGAGAAGTTGTTTACAGGCCACAGGACACTCTCACAAGGTTCTCCGACAAACATCTAATACTGACATCTTGACCTATGGAGCTTTTTTTTACAACAGTGATATTGCTTAAATAATGCTACCTCTGTGTTGGAGGTAGCATGGCCTCTCCTATGTGTCTTAGTGATCAATCACTCTCCAGTTTCTAAAGTTAATCCTGGCCCTCTGCAGGTCTTCCAGACCTCTCCTCTGGTTACCCCAGAGGTCTGGCTCAGGCTGGCTGCCAGACTGTTCCGCCAGGCTCCTCTGTAGATACAGTAGTGTGGCATCTTGGTATCTTGGATGTCCTCACATGGAGTTAGGGATGCAACCCTATTTCAAATCATGGTACATTCGGGGTCAGAGTTCATTGGTTCACGTCGAGGTATGGCTGTGATCATGCATCGCAAATGTAGTTCCATGGTCCTATCAGGAGCTACAGTAGCAATCTTGGGGGAAATTCATTTCAGAGGGCTGCATTCAAGATGCGTTCATTCCCTCATATGTTATTTTCTTTTTTTGCAGCAATACGAGCTGTAATACTTATCCTTATAGTAAAGAAATTGCCAACAAACAAACAAGTAAAATACTCGAAAAAGACACATGGAATGTCTTGAAAACGGGAAAAGAGAAAGAGAGACAGAAAGAGAGAAAAAGAAACAGAGAGAGAGAGAGAGAGAGAGAGAGAGAGAGAGAGAGAGAGAGAGAGAGAGAGAGAAAGAGAAAGAGAGAGAGAGAAACAGAGAATGGAGTGAGTAAGAGATGGGTGCCAGGGGGAAGCTCTGGTTGACCTCTAAGGATAGGACCTGTGAACTAAAAGGGCCCACGCTCTTTCCGTCTGCCCTCCCTGGGCCAGGATTTCCTCCCCTGCTCCAGGCCCACGGTTACCCATGGAGCACCAGAGAAGCGGGGCCGGCGGGCCTGCCTGACTGGCTGCTCTATTGTGAGCGAGCCTGCTGGCTGAGGTCATGCAGGGAAGCTGTAAGCGCCAGCCTGGCAGGCACTCTGCAGCTTCCTCTAAGATAGGAGATCAAGTACATCTGAATTAGAGCCTGTTACCCTTTAAGACTTCTAATGACGACGGCTCTTTCTCTCTCTCTCCCCCCCCCTCCCTCCTCTCTTTCTCTATCCGTCTCTTTGCCTCTCTTTGCCTTTGTCTTTCTCTCTTTCTCTCTCTCTCTCTCTCTCTTTCTCTCTCTCTCTCTCTCTCTCTCTCTCTTTTTCTCTCTTTCTGCTGAACATATGGCTGCATCGGAGACGCAGCACATTATGAAGATAGTAGCCATCATCCGTTTTTCATCGACTGGGCTCTCCTTTCAACAAACATGATCTCATCCTGGTATGGTTAACTTAATGCAGCCAGTATTAGAGTTGTAGAGTATTAGCATACACACTGTAGCTCCATTAGACCTGCTCTGGCCTCCCACCCCACATGGTTACTGTGTTACCTCTTAAGAGGATCCATTTTTCACAGGCTGCCCAGGGCTATAAAGACAAGAGACAAAGCAATTGATTTGAATCTGCTGGCGGTGTCAGGGGAGCCTGCTGGAAGAGATACATAGAGATACATTTCCCCAAGCGCCAGTATTGACAGCCTGGTTGATCAGGGCAAAGAGGCTACAGGCAGGCAAGAGTCCACCAGTTTCAAATCAAATGACTTAGCCCCTATATGTACCATGTCCATGGTTAATTTAGCCTGTTAGCATTATGTAGATTTGGAGTGCTGCACACCAATCAGGATGGATTGAGTTTGGGAATACATTGAACACATCTTCCATTGTCTCGTGTATGCACCAGTCGAGTAGTTTTCATAGAGGAGAATATGTTCCTGCTATTCCAATTACTCTAACAAAGTACACAGGTTTAACTTGGCCAAAGGAACAGGAATAATTCTCAGGCCAAGTCACACTTTTTCAACAATGAGTTTCTTCTCCAAACTGGAGGGACACCCATGAACCCATCTCTCTCTTTCCTCCTCCTCTGTCCTACTCTTCCATCGCTCTGTATCCTGCACTTCTCACGCCATGATTCAACGCCTCCTTTTCCATTTTCCCCTCTCTCCTCTTGGTGATTTACTCTCCGGTGCTGAGAGTGGAGAAGTAGCATCAGGGATAGTAATTACTAGCTTTCCTGCGCACCACCAAAAACGAGTGACTCTAACAAGTGACTCTTCTGGGAAGACCTGGCGCAGTGGGGTAGGTGCCTGGTCACAGTGGAAAGTGTGCCCATGGACCTGGGAGTAAATCAGGCCAGGGGGAAGAAGAGGTCACGGTGGTGACCCTGCAGCACCAGCAGGATTTAAATCACCCTGTTTCCCCGGGTGGAGAGAGACAGCGCGAGCTAAGTAATGAAAACAGCATGTTCCTTTGGACATGGCTGCAGCTCCTAGCCTCACACGGGGTCGGTCCACTGAAAAAGACCCAGACTAAATCTAATGTCGGCCAACGCTAAGAGCTGAGTGGGGCAGTCTGGAGGCGATGGGCCTGACAACGATGTCTTCCTGTGTGTCTGTGTACAAAGTGAGCCGTCTTAGAAGGGCCATTAAGCCTGGGAGCTGCACAGTGTGGTCTGCCTGTAAAGCTCATATACAGGGAGAAAGAGGCCTCATGCTGTGGGTGATTGTGAGCAGCCATAATCATTATCAGCCCAGTGCTAAGAGTGGCTCCCACCCGGCGGCTGCTTGTCTGACCTGGCTGTGGCACGGCATGGTCTGCAGGGTGGGAGACTGGAGCGGGCTGGTCTGGGTGGGGGTGGGGGTGCTGTGTGTGTGTGTGTTTGTCTGCCGCCTCTCTGGAATATCTGCCTGCCATTAACTGCAATGGGCCTGATGACATGTTCTTCCTGAGCCTGTCCTCCCAGGCACCTCGGCACGGCGGGGACCTGGGTGAGAGGCCCCGGCCGAGGGGACCTGGGTGAGAGGCCCCGGGCGAGGGGCCCTGGGTGAGAGGCCCCGGGCGAAGGGCCCTGGGTGAGAGGCCCCGGGCGAGGGGACCTGGGTGAGAGGCCCCGGGCGAGGGGACCTGGGTGAGAGGCCCCGGGCGAGGGGCCCTGGCACACTCCTCTATTTTGGGAGGTCGTTTGGAGCCGGGCGCCCTGTCTCCCCAGCAAGGCCTGTCTCCAGATACTGCTATCATCCGCCGGCTTTTAGCAGGGAGATATGGCAATTTACTCAAGGGACGCCAGGCAGGGCAGTTATCAGGACTCTGACACCAGATTAGCTGGTTGTGCTTCTAATGAGCGTCTTCGAGCAAGCTGAGAAGGGGAAGCTCTCAGAGTCTAACAATAACAGAACGAACCACAACTCTGTCAGCAGTGGAAACCCACTCAAATAACAAACGCACCATGACAGTTAAGTTCAGCTCTACCAGAAGGTGATGTCGCCTCAACTTTTTATATCTAACCAAATGCCTGTGGAGTTTCCAGACTTTAGAAGTAACAAGTCGATGTAAACAACCTCTCTCCTCTCAAGGCTCATATTATGAGGCTGCCACGTCATCATCCAGTAAGCAATTAAGAGAAATCCAACAGATGTTTTGCATTTGTACGACAAACTTTAACGAGCAAACAGCTACTGATCTCTTCAATCTCTCCTCTCCTCTGAAGCCCCAGAGCCATTAAAAGCTCCACGGATCTGCCAATCAGATCAGAGGAGGATGACTCAACTGGCCAATCCTGTCCTTGGCTGGATTGAGCGTGGTAACTGGGTTCCAAAGCCTAGTTATGTGGCCTGCCCAGCCCAGCCCTGCTCTTTGTTAAAAAGTTTAAATCATAAAAAAGTGTCTGTGCAGGAATGATGTCATGGTTGGCATTATGTTTCACTGTGGGTTTAAGGAGGGTTAGATTTACCAGCATTCGGGAAACATTAAAAAGTGCAGCAGTTCACACTGAGAGTGTCTGTGCTCTTGGTAGTCCACCCCCACTCTCCAGCACACAGCCGCTGTCAATGGAGAGCAGTCAAACAAACACACAAACCTTGCAGATCTCTCATGAACCAGTCAGAACCATACCGCGGTCAATTCAACTAGCTGTCAATTCTTAGTCCTCGACATGTTTACATTCTCCCCACATCTTTTCTTCTTCAGTTGTTAGTAGCACATCTACATGAATCTGTAGAATAATTTGTTTTAGGATGGAGTGTGGATTTTGTGAAGGATTTCCAACTGAAGAGGGTGCCAGTCTTGGAGAACGATCCTGAACCTTCCAGAGGTGTGAAGAACCTTCCAGTTGGTTTTGGCTGAGGAGCTCCACCTCGTGAACCGTATTTTCATTTTTAAGACGCCTGTTTTGAGAAGCCATGGGCCATCCAAAGTAGTAATGTCTTCACATTGAGACAGCTTAAAAACACACGTATTAGTCCAATAGACCTTTATTCATAATTCATGCAATTGTGGTCAGTCAAACATATTTTGTTCAGTGAGAGAAATTCAACTGAGAATAAACCACGTGGCATAAACTAACTCCTTCTGGTTTGCTACGTTTTGAGGGAACAAACCCTCTCACTGTTCAGGTGTGAAGATGATCGCCGTGGGAACTTGTGACACTGCCGTGATGCAACAGACAATTATTTAAGTAGCATGTTGACATGAAGGCGTCGTGTCAAAACCAACCAGAGACGTTCCAAACAATAATAAGGTGGGCGGGGTTGTTATAGAGACAGGGTGTGGGTCCAACCACAAGGCTGGTCATACCTTGTCTTTGGTTACGCCTCTAATTTGCAGCCAAGAGGAATGCCCTGGTGATTAAGTGTAGATATCCATGGCAAAGACTGCAATTAGGAGTGTACATTTATTATCTTTATCAGCTGGTTTCAAACACAGAGTGGGCGAAACAAATGCTGATGAAAAGTGAGGGAAATGTTTACATTGGTTGGTTGTGCTTGTTTCTTTCTATTTTTAACAATACAACTATGTTAGTCAGGGGAGAGGAGATGTGTAGAAAGCCTTGCTATTTATTCTTAATTACAAAGTTTATACCAATATGCCACTGCGTGTGTCTACACGTGCGTAACAAACATGCTTAAGTCAGTGTGTTTATGCTAAGGTATTAGTGTGCATGCATGTGTGTGAAGGTAAAAAACGTTATGTACACCTCATGTGGCAGGTTGTAAGATTCCTGTCTCCAGGCTTTCATCTAAGAGTGCCTCCAGTCTTTGAGGTGTGGATTAGTGAGGCTGTTGAGTCAGGCCCAGCCATGGGCTCAGAAGGTCAGGCTAGCTAGGAGAGAAACCCACGTAAGCAGGCTCCAGTGCTGCTGAATGGACCCATAATGGCCTGGATCAGAAGGAATGTGATCATGGAGACTTGCTACTGACAGCCGGCCCCTGGGGACATGAATTACCCCCACAAATACAAAGAGAGGATGACACACATGCAGCCCCAGGCTCTGTCTCCCTGGACTGGCCGTCTCCAACACAACCAAATGAATCAAATTGCCTGCAATTAAAGATTTAACCATCTCTCTTTCCCTTTGGCTGCTCCCCCTTTTCCTCTCTGTGCGCCAGTCCCGTGATACACCAACACTTACACTGCGTCATTGTGGCAAATGCAGACAATAGAGAAGTTTTGCAAGGTTTACACAATTGCTATTGGTATGCTCAACTGGTATGCATGGCATTGTTTTATTCTTACATCTATTCCTATTCCTAATGGAAATAACTGCCTTTTGGAGCTTTGTCGCAACAATATGGGAATGCTAATTTCGAAGCATTGTAGAGACATAGTGGGACAATACATTAAATGGATATTCATCCAGTTAATTTATTTTGTGATTAGGAAATGACTGCACTCGGGCCTGCAGAAACGCTGCAGAAAGATTAGCAAAGATTAGCATGACCTGTATGCACACGTCGAAAAAATCTCTTGCCACTTTTAACTGTTTGCTTCCATTTTCCAAACTATATGACTAATGCAATATGAGGATGAACAAAACAACAATCTCTGCCATTTTGTTACTGAGTCAGCTACTGTGTTATTTGATGGCATGTTTTTAGTCTTGTTCCACACCTCCCTCCAAGCCCTATACTCCTGTAGTGCCCTTGGACCAGAACTTCCATCTCTTTTAGTGGTTTCCTTCTACACCCGAATGGCCCCTATTTTCCTTTAACTGAATTAATGCCTTATGTCCCTTCAATATATGTCTGCTGTCACAGGGTACTGCTTTTTATGACAAAGTTGCCTGTTTGCCTCTAACTCTGCTGTCCCCTTCACTGCCTCAACAGGTTCTCTCAAAGCCCTTCAATCGATTCGTTTTTTCCAGTAAACTTCTCAAGGGAATATCACATACTATTTCGTAAACCATGTGGTGTTACCTTCTGTGATTGGTCAAGTCATAACCGTCAGAGTTTCTCCAAGTTATGAAAACTGATTTTTTACTCTATTTAATGTTATTGGCAATAAAGTTATTGGTTTTACAGAATTTGCCAGAGACAATGAACACATATGGATTGCTCCCAAAGCGCCCTCTGGATCTGTAAGCTTTTCTGAAGCTGTTGTTTCATCTGCACCTAATACAAAAGACAAGACATAATGATTTTAAAACGGGTAGCTTTCATGTTCGTTCCTATCTCTCAGCCGTGTTTAATTTGATTTTCTTTGCTCTCTCTCTGAAGTGTCAGTCCTGAGCTGGGCTGGCGTGACCAGTGCATTATTACCCAGAGGTCTCCAGGGATGAGGAGAGAGCGTGGGCCCATGCCTTCACAGGGAGAGGGGCAGGCCAGGGGACTAGCCTGTGTGAACAGCTGTGCCCTGTTTTAGACCCTCCGACTCAATTACCTTCTCCTCTTTGAAGAAGTCTTTCCTTACACGCTTTCACACATGCAACACACATTAGGCCAGAGGGACGGGGCTACAACCAGGGGAACAGAGGATTCAAATGCCCAAACTTTGATTTCTCAATTCAACAAAGTCGCAGGTGGTAACATGTAGCTGTCTTGCTGTTCAAAAGTTTAACACCCTATTGTAACATGGCCACATGATATGCAATAATCCGTATGGCTACATCTTCTGCTGGAGGTATGTGGCAACGCAACTGAGATCAGATGACTGCCTCCAAGTTGGCTCCCTATGCAAGCTTGATCTCTGTGTCAGACGGTCAGTCGGTTTGTACTCTTGCTCTGCCTGTAATTCACATGAAAGAATCAAGTTAACAGTTCCTGGGTTAGCCTGAGTGCACTGCAACGAAAATACTCCAGCTAATTTCCGCTTCCTTTGAATTCATAGGACGGTGTGGAAGAACAATTTAAAATGACGCAAAGCTCTGCAATAACAGTTTTCTTTTCCTTGTCTAACATGTGATTAAGTTACAAAAGAGAATGTATTTGCAACAGGTGCCCTTAACACAGCCCAGGCATGAGGGCCTCCAGGTCCACCCTCAGTAACCTCCATGAGCCCCAGCCGGCCAGGGAAACCTGATCACAGCTCACACATGGGATCATTCTGCTGCAGCCTGTATGACTACTGGTCCAGCCTCTGAGATGTCCCCATGAAGTGTTCGTGCATGTGTATGTTGTGTTGTTATATGTGTGTGTGTGTGTGTGTGTGTGTGTTCACTTCAGAGTAGAAGTTAAGTCTAATATAAGTGAATGCAAGTATTCAGGTTCCATTTCTTTCAGTTTTAATCGTGATTTTACAACATGATTACATCATCACTATCATTTAACTGTATTTACATTGCCTGTCTCGGAAACAATGTGCAAATTGCGATATTTGGTGGCGTAGTTCCAAGAATTCAAGAATTTATTTCATTCACTGTCAATTACAAAGGCACTGTGGGCGTGCCTTCTTTTTCCTTCTTCCTTCTCTGGCCAATCACTGTCTCGGGGGGCAAGCCATAAAGCTTTCTGAGCCAATCAGCAGTGCGCATTGCTGAACTTTTGCTACTAAAAGGAAGTTAATCCATCTGGGGGCGCGGCCTTGCCTGGCTGATTCAAGCGCAAGCACGTTAACTCTTTAAGGACAAGATTCAACTGAGGCACTGTCCCGTTGGTCGGTTCTCTGAGAAACATAACTCAACGTAGCAGCACCGGAGTGAAAAAGCAGCGAATGTCTGATCAGGTTGACTTCACCGCCGACTTTTGCACCATGCTGTAACAGTTTACACACACACTGTTTGGATAATGTCCTTATCCTGCTTTGATCTCATACATGTGCTTGGTACAGCTCGATCAAACTGTGGACGCCTTACATATACTCTTGACAACAACTCACACATACAGTTCATGCACACAAACGCAAGCCATATCATTCAAAGAACCATCCATGGATAACTGGTCAATCCATTTTAAATTATAATCATCTTAATAATGCTGTATTAATGTATTGATAGTCCAGTCAGATGCAGTCAAAGAAGATACAGTCGAATAGTAACAGTGATACCTATTAGTAATACGAATGGTGTATACAAAATATATAATATTGACTGATTTGGCACAATTCGATTTTGGCCTACTATTTACCCTTGGGTCTTGCAGACTGTTGGTTGTACATAGCTGGAATTCGCACCCAAACGAGGGGCCCTTGCGCGTCATGAGGTCATTGGATGGAATTTGTGGGCTTCCCGCTCCATTGAACATTCCTTGTGTGCAGGTAACGTGTTCGCGCGCCACGGTGGCTAAAGTACTGGGAGATGCCTAAACGGTTGTATGGCAACTACAATCATACATTTATTGTCACTTCAAAATTGACATAATTTCCCTATTTGGAAATTGTGTTTGAGCAGCATTATCTCTGCTGAAATTATGCTCAGTTGTTGTTGTGTTTTTCCATATAAAATAAAGTGAATTCCCATAGAGTTTCCGTTTAAATAAGTTGTAATGACTGAACATACAATAAGAAGTGGATGTTACGCCTTTAAGAGTTAAGAAACTTGAAACCTTGTTTGCGCAACAATCAGTGCAGCTCACAGCCGCCAAAGTGTCTAGACTAGCACATGATGGTAGTCAGCCAATGGCTCCATCGCTCTCCTCGGGGGCCCCGTGTGTGTGCGTGTGTATGTGTATGTGTGTGTGTGTGTTTGTGTGTGTGTGTGTGTGTGTGTGTGTGTGTGTGTGTGTGTGTGTGAAGAGAGAGAGAGAGAGCGAGCGAGCGAGCGAACGAGCCAGCGAAAGAAAAAAAAGAAAAAGAGAGAAACGGAGAAAGAAAGGTTTCTAGGCTGCAGTTTGACTAGATCTGAACACGGAATCGGGAGCGCGATTCAGCCCAGGGATTGATCATTTTCTAGTTTCAGCTCACATGGATATTTTTGGATTGTTGAAGGAGTGCGCTGAGATATTTGGAAGACTACAGGGATCGTGGTTGTAGAGAATTTTCTCGGGATTCAGTAGCTTGAATGAAATATCTTATTTCATGTTTTTGGTACCGGTTTAAAATTATACACTACGTTTACATGGTGTTTCAAAGTCCCAAACTAATTGGCTACAAGTGCGTTAGATTTTCTATCTTTGTAGAATTGTTGTCACTATTACCTAGTTAAAACGCTATGTTATCATTTACACAGCATTGGTTATCCATTTAGAGTCGTAGCGAACATATGAACAAATCATTCCGAAACGACCACGGATTACAAGTGAAAATTTGCTTACTTTTGACAAGATTCTTACATGAATGCATTTTGATTTCCATGTTGCTGTGCATTTATTGAGGCAGTTTGTTGTTTTAGATGCAACAATATAGCCTCGTATCTGATGTTGCGGTTTGGTTACCAATGTTCATCAGACGGCTGTGCATGTTCTGCACGGCATTCAACAAACATTAATGTTGAACGACGACTTTACAAGTATCTATAATACTCGGAGATCTGAACAAGAATAAAACACATATAGATTTTCAAATTGTCGTATGTTCAGGACGAAACGCTCAGGTCTTGTGCGGCGACTCTGGAGAAGCCGTTTGATTCCAGATAAAGAGGGGGATGATGGAAATGGCAAATCTAGCGAGGGGTGTAGGGACGATCTGTTCGGCAACAACCCAGAGAAAATTCCCAAAACGGAGCTCAGACCGATGACCCCTAGCGGGTCGCTTGTAGGGGACTTAGGGGGAGTGTGTACCCGGAACCCCGCTGATGGCAGCGGCTTGGGGGTCACAGCGGACCAAGATGGGGGTGCGGTGTGTGTCCAGGACCAGGGAAGTCCGCGCTCCATACAGGACAGTGAATGCAGAACAGTAACATGCTGTTTATTTAAGGACAAGGACCACTCTGAATCTCGAGGTCCAGAGACGGCCCACGGAATGGAACTCGGGTCATGTCACTTCGTGCTGAGGAACCTCCGGCCACGGGACACTGGTTCTTCTGAGGCGCAGGAAACAAAGCCACGCACGGTGTTGGAGCACGATCTCAAAACTGCTACATATTCTCTTTTGAAAAGACTAAAAGAGAAAACCCTGGATGCCTTATTGGAGGCTGTGGAGTCCAGAGGAGGGATGCCGAGCGACTGTGTCATGGTGTCGCGGGGAGAGCTACGGCTCGGCGGTCATATGGCATCCCCTCAACTGCTTGCCTGTAAACTGTACCGTTGGTCCGACCTTCAGCACTCTGCCCAGCTCAAGCCACTCTGTGAGTGTAAGAGTTTTGGATCTTTGGACAGTCCAGCGGTATGCTGCAACCCATATCACTACAGTCGACTCTGTGGGCCAGGTAAGCCTGTCAGCCTACTTACTCATTTGGCCTCCTCCGCCATTCTCTTCTTTTTAATCATGAGCTCTGGATATTATGTAGGCATCCGTAATGAATGTATACGTTTCCTTTAACCTGTGATTTACTCTTCTCTCGAGCATTGCTGCTTTGTAATTGTCATGATGGTAACCTGTTTGCGGCCTTTGAGGTAAAATAGCACTGATAATAAAACTATTACACACACAGTTTACAACAGATTGGTATGTGTTTAGTAGAGGGGTTGAAGGTCAGTTTTTGCTTGAAATTAGTAGGTTATTGATTACTGGGGTTGTTCAAATGACACAGTGAACAGTAATCATCTCACTTTGTTTGGCTTGAAGGAAGTAGGTCAGGGTAAATTTGAGACAACCCAGGGGAGGGGGACCAGTAAGACTAAAGCACACATTCATGTACGTGCAGGTTAGGAAGTGGTCTGCTTGTTCAAACTATTGCAATGTACTTTACAAGTGAACCTAAACATTTGCATGAGTTTAAGTGGAACTAGACTGTCATCACACAATCCATGCTTAATTCATCTATTTCCTAACTATGTAATACATAGTGACAATTTTTATACCAACACCATCTTCAATAAGCCAAACATGCACTTGTGTATCCTTGACATTGATCTGTGCCAGGAGCATAAGTTAACTCACTTAGTGAAGCATGTTTATATGTGAAAGCTTATCCTAGAGGGTTTGGCTCTTTGGCAGATGGGTTAGCAAAGGAGATATAGCAAGGCATGTCATGTGTATGCTTTGGATATGCAATGTATCAAGCAAATGTCTTAATTTCCGTGTCCTTTTAGTATCTAAAATGTTAATAGTATGAGCAGACTATGTTAGATAGACAATGTTTTGCTAGGGTTAGACTTGTGATTTGGTAGACCTTAGACCTTGGGCCACTTGACCCTGCTGACCCCCCCGACCACGTGTGGTATCGTGTGTAGATGTGAGACTCAGGATTTCTGTCGCCCTACTGGCACGGCGTCTGGATTTTCCATAACATCCGTGTCCAGTACAGCCAGTTGGCTGTAACAGGCCATTAAAAAAATCACATACCAGATGATACTATAGTTGGTCTTGTATATCCATGTGATGATTTTCTTTAGATTTTTGTTATTTTAAATGATTACAGAAGGGGAATGGAAAATAGTTGTTTCTGAGAGAAAGATAGGAGATTCTGTCTGCCTTTTTCACCTCGAGCAACATGAGTTATGATTGGGGGTAGAGGTCTGGTATCCCTTATTGGGACTCCTGCTCGTAGTAGACATAGCTCACTTGCGCTCATGCATGTCCCCATAGAGCTGGTATTTCTTTCATGCTATTCAGGAAAGGGGCCTACAAATCAGAAATCTAATCTCTGGTTTCGATCATTTTTAGATGTAGGGTTGATAAATAGTATGTAACTGTTTCAGCAAAATGTAAGCAAAGTTTGATAGCCTAAATGTCCATGGTGGTAATTTGTTAATAGTTTTTCACTTTGATTTAAATTAGTATATTTACTAACAATACATTTAAACACACTTTCTGGAAAAGCTATAGTTTGAATCTTAGGTAAAAGTACTTACAAATAAATGAACAAAACTGCTTTTCTTCCTTTTATTTGGTCTGGCATTATGCCTTTGAAATGAGATCAGTTTCAAGTTGCGCTTTAAAAGCCCTTTTGTCCTAAGGGGATCCCTTCATGCTATTTAGGTGAAGGAGTGGTGGTAATATACAGTTTGCATACTACTGGCGCCAGACTGAATAGCTGTGTATCTGAGTGACTGAGTTTGGATCCTGGCAATTACTGCCGCCACTCTTAAAGTACCCGCTGCTGTTGTGCTTTTTCCCTTCCCCTCTCCTATGTAGGCGAGGTCAGTGCGTGTATAAAGTTTTTCCCTTCGTTTTGTAGTTTTCCCTTCTTTTGAGTTTTTCCCCTCAGTTCCACACTGGAGATCATGTTCATAGTGCTGGAAATACAGATGTGGCCAAGTCGAACAACACTGTTTACAAAGCCTTTTGATTTCTCGTTGTTTAATTTTTCAGCACTTTAACTGATTTGAACGGAGAGCTATGACGAAACCAGGACAAACTAAGTGCATTTAGCCTCTTTAGAACTGGGCAGCCATAATGACTCTTGACTTTCTTAACAAGGATAGAACTGTAATAATTCACTTCTATGTTGTGTCAAACCATTTAATATGTTCAATTCAGACATTTTTCATCAACCCTTCATAAATACATACTTTATGCTCCACCACTTGGCACCTCTATCAACAATCTTTAAACCCCAAAAATAGAGCTTTAAGTTTTTTTAAGCAGTGCCTCTGCAAAATTGAACTTATATAAATTAGATTTTTTTTTATCCATTATAAAATAACAATGACTAGAGAGAACTAAGGAGAAACCTTGTCTCAGTTTTGGTTTGAATTCAAAACCGTCCACCATAATACAAGTACCACAAGGCACCACATAAACTTTGAGCGTGTCACTTTTTATTTATGACCATTGTGTATGGAAGCAAATTATATAACAATGGCCGACATGATCACTGTGAGTAGTTTGAGTCTAAAACTTCTAATGCTGCTCGTGCACATTGCAGTACAGGAACAGTTCAGACAGTTTCGGTTAAAGGAATGACACAAGCTACAGTGCACACATCTACAGTGTCATACTGATGAGCACTGATGATCCAGTTTATTGACATACATGTTTTGTGTTCCAGAGTCACCCCCACCGCCATATTCAAGGCTTTTCCCCAATGAAGAACACAAGCCCCTGGGTAAGTCAAGAACGTGCAGAGAGCATCACCAAACATCATCATCATGACCTTGATTTATCTGACGTTCGGTGTCGTACATTCAAAACCAAATGTTTGGGTGTGGGCTGGTTCATAATCGTTCAGGTATATGTTATACCTCTGAAATGACAATAACACAATGTATCATTCATGACCGTTAGTGAAATCATTTGTGACTAGGCATTGTCATCAGGCACTTTTCAAGGGTACTCTCTGATTTGGATCTACAGTTTAAGTACAGAAAGGAGAAGGAATTAAACAACAATAATAACTGTATTAATCCTGATCAGGCCCAGTGACTGGGTCTGTGCTGGGTCCTGTTAGAGGACAGTGTCAGCAGGCCAGAAGGCTCCAGTGTGCTCTGCTTGGCTGCTGGAGCATGGCTACTGGTACGCTTGGGGTTGGTGGGTCAAAGTCAGGGCTAGCGTCGGGGCTAGCGTCGGGGCTAGCGTCGGGGCTAGCGTCGGGGCTAGCGTCGGGGCTAGCGTCGGGGCTATTGTCGGGGCTAGCGTCGGGGCTAGCGTCAGGGCTAACGTCAGGTTCACTGAGATGAGCTGGTCACAAACCTCCACACTCAAAATGTAATTGAGAGATTCATGAGTCTGTGTTTTAAGGAATACAAATTTGTTTTTTGGAACCTACTACTAGAGCAAAGGTGGCTGTGGGCCGCCATATCCCTCAGCGGAGCGCATGCTTCAGCAGAGATCCGTTCATTGTTGTCGTGATTAATGAGAGCTGAGGGAAGGAGCTGTGACAGAAGATGAGAGGCTCAGTCGCTCTGCTCTTTCTCCACAGATCTGTCAGACTCTACATTGTCTTACACTGAAATGGAGGTGGCTAGCTCTCCAAACGTCACTCCGGGGGAGTTTTCAGGTGAGTTTTGTTCCTCTGATGTCACCAGGCTTTAAATTCTCCTTCACTCACAGTAGACTTTGCTGTAAACCCTGCTGCATAATGTAATATACCATAAAGTAGGTATATCGGAAGATAAGCATAACACAGTAATTGTTGTCTACTGGTGCAATAAGGAACGAGAATGTGTCAAAATGTTTGAGGCAAGAAACAGCAAAGTTTGCTATTTTCGGTCCGGTTTACCATGAAATTAGAACGGCAAACAGAGAGCTCTCTGTTTATGCGAAATATGTTGCCTCTTTTGGTCTTTGGTGGCTCGTGTGTGTGTCTGTGTGTGTGTTTTTGTGTGTACAACTTTAAGCCTGAATAATAGGTGCTATGAATCATACCCTTATCACAACCCTCCGTTGGCTCACCCTGAATGCACATATTTAGAATCAGGGATAATAAGTTACAGATCTGCCAGAGCTTCCTCCAGTATTGCGTCAGCCTGTTTGGCTCTGAAATAGTTAAACCAAGTCCAGGATAAAGACGTTATTTTCTGTCGATCCGTACTGTACTGGCATTGAGTGTGTTTGGATAAATGTGCAAACTTTGCAGGTAATTCGGTTTTGATGTTGTGCTTTACTCCTCCTCATTAAAGGCCATTAGGAGCAGTGCGAGCAGTGGAGATAAAGGTTTCATTGTGAGTGGTGCAGAGGTTCAGTGGGGCGTGCGCAATGGCCATAGAGCTGGCCTCCCCTTCTGTGTTTTTCTTTCAGAAATATTTGAGTGGGATCAAACTGTAATAAGATCCAAGCTCGCTCAGAAACACACACACACACACCCACACACACACCAAACAGAGTTCTAGCCGGCTGTAAGTGGGCTGCAGGGAGGGGTAGGCTGGGAAGTGGAGCTGCTCCTGCGAAAGGGGCCACACCAAAGGAAGTGAGGAGAAACAGTCCTGTCCTCTGATTTGAAATGAAACACTCCCTTCTCATGGCAAAGAGTCAACATGCCTCTCTTAAAACTGGAACCTCAGTGTGCATGCACAGTATCAGGTTAGCGCCGAACTGAGTATCAGAGCTCTCATTTTGGGGGGCTTGCTGGAGCAGCATTTCCTGTGCTCAGGGCTGCGGGGGCCTCAAAGACCAGGACACTGAGCAGTTGACATGGCTACCTGGCAGTGAAGTATGGAGCCAGTGGAACCTAGCTCCATGCCCGGGTCTGGGCTAAGACCCCCCCCCCCCCCCCCCCCCCCCCCCCCCCCCCCCGCCTCCCCTTCACCATGGCCCGGTGACACTCCCTGAGTCAACAAATGAGGGGCTTGTCAGAGCGCGCACCACAATTCCTGTGAGACTGTGGTGAGGAGGGAGGATCCAGACGTGCTGGCTTTCGACTTCCTCCCCCTGTGCTGCTGCTGCCGCAGAGGACGTTACGTGCTCCTCCTACAGCCTTTAGAAGAGGGCCGCACTACATATGGCAGACTAGAAGATCTTTACTAGCTCTCAACCAGCCCAACCCACCTAGGCAAGCAAAGAAGAAGGTGGGGGACTGTTTAGAGAGGTCAATGTTTCCCAACAGCCATGAGGCTTCTCTCTACACAGCCTGGCCTGTCCTCTAGTAATGTACATAATGCATGTAATGTTAGTTATATTGTCCTATTTAGCTTACATTGCCAACCTATACATGACCTGGAATGTGAATCCCCTCTCCTCCTCTTCTGTAATTGCAACTGCTCAGAGACAAGATGGCCAGAGAGAGAGAGAGAGAGAGAGAGACAGAGAGAGAGAGAGAGAGAGAGAGAGAGAGAGAGAGGGAGAGAGAAGGCTGTAACTAGAGTTGTACATGTGGTCTCTCTACCTTCATGCAGGAACAAGTACATCTCTTAAAGGCAGTGCTTGGGGGCTCTGGGTGGGAGGTAGCCACAAAGTGCAGCCTGGGGCAATGCAAAAACCCCACGGGAAGCATTGTACTCCATCAAACAAAGAGGAATATATCAGAACTGGTGGGCCTGGTAGATAATCCTGCTTCACCGCTTCAAGGTATATTCAAGCTTCATTCAAGGCAACAAATAAACTTATCCCATCTGTATTTCCTAATTAGTTGGTCTCTTTCTTTAATCGAATGTCCTCACGTTGAGGCATTGACATCAGGCTTAGTTTTCCTGCAAATGTATATAATAATACTACCACCTCATAGGAGGTGGCTTTAACTGGCCATTGCCATCTGCCTGTATGAGCAGATGAGCGCGCTGCCCCTGAATGCTCATTGATATGTCATTGTGGGGAATGTGGGGGAATGTGCCGGATTTTATGTCCGCCTTCACACCTGTTTCCTCAGGCCCGGGCCTGGTCGTGTGCACATCAGAAGATTGCTCTTTGAAGCAGGTCTCATTGCTTCCTGTATGACTGCCTGAGGGGGTGGTTTCCACCCTTGCACGTTTACTTTATTATGTCAATCACATTGTCTGTGACTTCAGGGCTTCTTTATGTTTGTCATTACTGATTACAACCCCCTCTGGTTCACTCCGGCTGGAGAGGAGAGTGGGTAGATGGACTCAGACATTTACATTTAGTCATTTAGCAGATGCTCTATCCAGAGCAACTTACAGTAAGTACAGGTACATTCCCCCTGAGGCAATTAGAGTGAAGTGCTTTGCCCAAGGACCCAACGTAATTTTCCATGGCCGGGAATTGAACCGGCAACCTTCTGATTAATAGCCCAAGTCCCTAACCGCTCAGCCATCAGACAGACAGAGATGTGAGGTGAACTGAAATGGGAGTCCAACACGGGTGCAACGTTTTAGTTAGATGCTGCATTGTAATAGAGTTACGGTATAGTTAGATTAAAGTAATCACTTCCAGTTTGAACATTCTTGTTCTGTTTAAGAAGAATGAGAATAAAACGCTACATTGTCTCGAATATGCAGCGAAGCTCTGGGCCGGTCTGTCCAGCGTGTTTGTGTTCAGTGTATATGTCTTCATCTGGCTCCAGTGGGTCCACATTCCTCAGACATCAGAGGACGTGTCCTCAACCAACCCAATGACATTCGTCAATACCACAGCGCTGGTACACAATCGTGCCGGTTGGAGGTGAGATCATTGTAGGAAATAGCGCCACTCTCTCGCAGACCTGTCCCCGCCCGTTGCGAGTGTGACAAGCCGAGCCTGTGGAGCTGGGAGAGTGAACTCAGTACCCTGGAGGGCCAAGCGGAGGGCCCCACACAGCCACCGTCCTCTCCGACCACCCTGTTTTCCTCTCCTGTCCTGGGAAAGCAGGAACTTATGAGAGGAAGTGATGAAAAGATTGAAGGTTGCCAGACATGGAGGATACCGAGTGGTCTCTGAGGCCTGGGAGGTGACCTCACCAGCAGGTAGCAGCATGGCTGACGTCCAGTAACACTGCTCTCCTCTCCCCTGTCGTCTTGCTGGCATCCTCGACCTAGACAGGGGCTGGTCAAGTGGTCCAGTGTGATATTGAGCCCTTGTTATTCCAGGCAGAACGAGACAGAACTGAGCAGTAGATTTGTCAACATCCCATTGAGATGAACCATATGGTGAAGCGAGGAGATCTAGATATATGTCGATCTAGACATACATATATGTCCCACATTCACATATGCACATTTGTCTGGAAGCTGTCAGACAGCCAGATCAACTTGATCACAGCGCGTCTGCTTGGCCTTTCCTAGTGAGCCAGCCCACAACTTCTCCCCTTTCCAGCATGTGTGTGTGTGCATGTGCCTGTGTTTGTATGTGAGTGTGTGTGCGCGTGTGTCAAACACAGTTGAAATGCATGAAACAATTAAATAGTGTAATCAAAGCATGTGATGCTGCTCTTGATTAAAGCTGATTAGATTGGATCTATAAATGAGGATCTGGCTCTGATGACTGGCTTCAATCTTGCTGTGCAACTTTGGTACATTGCACATAGCTTTCTGAAAAATATACTGATTGTGCTTCAGATGTCATGTAAATCCCGGCGTTTAGTGCTAGGCTTAAAGTGCCTCTCTGTTTTGTCACTGCTGAGGTTAAACTAGGATGATTGGGTGATATCATCTATACATATTTGACACCACACCCGAATGTACAGCTAACGGGTTGAGGGAATCAAGGTAACATGCTAACAATGTCCGTTGAACATGAACCCCACTCCAACCCTCCACCCATCCTCCACCCCCCACCCCCACCCCCCTCTTGCCAGTCTGACAGCCCAGACCCCGGTGCGGTGCAGTCCAAGCCGGTCTCCCCCTGCAGCCTGGCACACGGCCTCAGGTTTCCACCGCAGCCCAGAGCCTGCCCAGCGCCTGCCCGCCCGCCCACACTCCCTCAGGAGTCCCAGTGCTCCAGGAGACGGGATGTGGAAATAATGTGACTCGAGTACTTCCACCCAGCCTCCAGAAATCAGGTTTTGCGGATTGTTTATTTGAGGGGAAGGAGGCCCCAGACAAACATCCTGTTTTAAAAAGCTGCCTGGGTTTTGTAGCAGTCTCGCAGGGCGGTGAATTGCCCCTTTGACGGTGGGGGGAGACTGAGGAATGTTGAAGAGAAGGCCAGCGTCTCGGGGGCCACGGAGCCAGGAGCCCCCCCTGACACGTTTGTGGTGTCCAGTTTGGGCTTCGTGGGGGGAGGGGTGCAGTGGTACGTCCTGGTAGGGTTCTTGTGCTCTACGGTGGGGAAGGGGTCTGGAGGAATGAGTCCTCTCTCTCAAGTATCTGTTCCTGTTCTGGGAGGCTGGCTTCCGTTTCCCGTTACATAAGCCACGCCGAAAAATTAGAGACCCAGTGATAACAGAGATATGGCCTTTTTATGTTTTTCCTTTTCTCTTGCATTGTTAGTGTGTAGTGTCAGCAATACAGATTATGTTGTCAGATGTTTGTGCCACAACCCATTCCTTCATTAATGTGTGTTATGGGGTGTGCATGTTTGAGTTACCGTGTCACGCATTAGACATGAGTTGGTTTAGGCTATTTGTCATTCTATATGCCTTTGTAAACGTGTGCTGTTGTCTCTTGGCTGTTCAAAATAGAACGGCCAAGATATCTTCTGAATGTCAGATCGGGATCTTTTGTTCGCTCTCCAGGTTGTTTAAGTTTTGTAAGCATTTCAAGATGTCATGGAGGCCTGGTTTGATCAGAGTGTTGTCTCCGGAGTCCTACTCAGACCGGCCTGTCTGTTCTGTACCAGGTGTAATGCAAGACAGAAGTCTCTCTTTTAGAGAATTTATCTGTGTCATTTATCAGTACAACCTTGTGGACTAAAACGTAGAGGGAAAGGTACACCCTGATTGTTTTTAGTATGTGTTTATTGTGAGCTTGGCAGGGAAGCCATGCCAGACCTGTCCTGGCAGCACTGGTTCTGGTGAGGTCATCTGACCTCTACCGGAGGAATGACAGCCATGCTAACATACTGCAGACCGACAAGAGTCTGAAACCCCCTTAAAAGTCAACAGTAACTGGCTGTGGTGCCCAGGTGCATATTTATTTGTCCTTTTTGGCAGCCTTGTGTGGTACCAGTGCTGGCAGCTGACAGCTGAAGTCCTCCGAGGTAGAAGTCAGGTTTCGATAGAGATAGGGTTTATCTGGGCTGTATATGCTTGCTGGCGTGTGCTTTGGGAGACTGTGGTTAAACTGTTATTCGACTGAGGGCCATTTTGTAACGGTATACTGTACTAACAGGATAGGGTGGCCTGTGTTTATTTTTAAGCTTAGTAACATACACGGTTGTCGAGTTACCAAACTAGTCCTAAAAAAAAGACAAGTTTCCTTATAGGCTATTCTTTTTATCCACATATTCTCCCTTTGCAAACACAGAGAGGCAATCCTGCCCTGTGCTGTAGGAAGGCTGATGTTGCCATCTCCGCAACATGCTGCCACCAACACCCCACTCCCCCCACCCCCACCACCACCACCACACACACAAACACACAGCACAGTGCCAGCCTCCTTCCAATAGCGCCATTCATTCGGGCCCGAGGCACGGGGTTATGGCAACAAATAAAGAACGTGCAATGCCATTAAATATGAACGGAATGTCCAACTGTTAGTTTAGTGTTTTAGTGCACCTCCTCTCAAGGCTGAGAGAGGGGAACAATACCCCGTTTGAGGTGTCTCCTGTGAACGTGCCGGCCCTGGCCTCTCCTAACGTGCCGGCCCTGGCCTCTCCTAACGTGCCGGCCCTGGCCTCTCCTAACGTGTCGGCCCTGGCCTCGCCTAACAGGTCGGCCTTGGCCTCTCCTAACGTGCCGGCCCTGGCCTCTCCTAACGTGCCGGCCCTGGCCTCTCCTAACGTGCCGGCCCTGGCCTCGCCTAACAGGCCGGCCTTGGCCTCTCCTAACGTGCCGGCCCTGGCCTCTCCTAACGTGCCGGCCCTGGCCTCTCCTAACGTGCCGGCCCTGGCCTCGCCTAACAGGCCGGCCCTGGCCTCTCCTAACGTGCCGGCCCTGGTCTCCCCTAACGTGCCGGCCCTGGTCTCCCCTAACGTGCCGGCCCTGGTCTCCCCTAACGTGCCGGCCCTGGTCTCCCCTAACGTGCCGGCCCTGGTCTCCCCTAACGTGCCGGCCCTGGTCTCTCCTAACGTGCCGGCCCTGGTCTCCCCTAACGTGCCGGCCCTGGTCTCCCCTAACGTGCCGGCCCTGGTCTCTCCTAACGTGCCGGCCCTGGTCTCGCCTAACGTGCCGGCCCTGCCCTGGCCAAACGTACCGGCCCTGCCCTGGCCTAACGTGCCGGCCCTGCCCTCGCCTAACGTGCCGGCCCTGGTCTCACCCCGGGAGCAGAGGGCAAGCACCGGAAGATTGGAGACATCCTGGAGGCAGCTTTTATTTTCTCCCCACAATTATAAATCCAGAGAGCAGCGAGCGATGGCTGGCTATGATTTAGGCCCGTGGTCTGATTGCCGGCTAAAATAGATTTAAGACTGGGGTTTTTCCCCCAACCCCCCCTTCTTCCCCAGAGGAGAATTGACAGTTGTGCCTCAAACTATCGCGAGTCGGTATTTCTGAAACTCATAATAGCCAGTGCATTCTTTCAGTCTCCAGAATGCTGTGTGTGGATTAGCTGGAGGGGCCCATGTCATCTCCACATGAACCCTGCACCCAGAGACACAGGCAGGCGGGCCTGGTGTGTGTGTGTGTTGGTGTGTGTGTGTGTGGATGTAAGACCCCGTGGTTCTAGTCCTGGCCTCTTGCCCTCCCCACCCGGTGGGACAGGACACACAGCAGGGCCTTCATGCTCACACCGTCATATTCTCCTCCAGACTTTCATAAAAGTATGTCATGAATATCTCCACCCCCCCCTACCCCCCCCCCCCCTCACCGTGTACTTACATGAAGCACATCAAAGTACACCCTTGCTCTAACCCTTTGATCTGGGCCCTGAACCATAATCTTCCTTGACTGTCTAGTGACAACAGAAAGGAAACATGAAGTTGCTGATGAACTCGGTGTGCTTTGTGGTCTGGGTCTAAGGAGGAGTCGTTCTGTGGGAACACACGGTCTGATCTCAGCTTTATCCCACTCTTGCTTGATTCCAGAACTGCACAGGCATGTTGTTGTGCACTCAATGTTTTGGTGGCCTGACGAAACAGTATTTACATCTCGATCAAAGAATTAATATAGTTGAACGTCTCCACCGGTGGTTAATTGAAAATATTTCTTTGTACCCAATTTGACGTACATCACTCGCAAACCTTATTGGAAATGAACTAGTTAGCACACATATTAGCATTGCACTTTGGCTGCTGTCAGTGTGTTCGTATCTCCACTCGTGTTGTGTGTGTTTTCACTTATTTAGTGTTGGTGTGCCTTTCTCAGTTCTTGGCTTAGCAGCCTGGAATACGTGCAGTCAGGCTGTCGTGTTTCTGGGTACGGTTTAGATTAGATCGCTGGCTGTGGCTTCCTCCTCTCTCCCCCTCAGTCACTGCCAGGGCGCAATTTACTTAATGAAATCCTGCCATTCCCTTTAGCGACTAGATTCTTTGCAGATGTTGACAGGGAAGGACTCTATGAATTATTGGAAATGTTCACTCCTACCTTTTTAATGAACGTCTTTCTCCTGAAGAAAGGAGGAGAGTTGTCAGAGTTGCAGAGGGGGTGGGGGGGGGGTATGGGGGTGGAGGGAGGAGAGAGAGAGAGAGAGAGGGGGGGGGGCAGTTGTCTTTGTTTGGGCAGCCGGTGTCTGGGTGTCCATGCTGGAGGAGCGTGGCTTACAGCACACAGAGTGTTGTGATTGAAACAGAAACTCTCGTGCCACATTATCCTGACAGAACACATTCTCCTCACAGACTGTGATCCACTGGGCCGATCAATAGTGAGCCATTGTCTGAACAGTGACCATGTCTATCATAGTTGCTCCACCTCCCTGACCAATGGTAACCAGACACGGGCCTTTCAGCTTAAATTAGTCAATCTAATATAAGTTGTAATAATGTAGTTCCTTGTTATTGTTCACTTGAAACCAAGTAATCAGTGTTGCAGGAGTATGTAGTCTTACATAGCTGGTTTCCTTTCCTGAGAGTTGAGAGCCCTCTGTGTCTTGGAAACTTTTAATCCTTGTTCCTAACTTCATGCAGTACAAGATCATAAGGCCCCATCCATGAGTGTTGTTAGAGTGTGGGTAACATTTGACATGAAGGTTACATTAACTACCATGTAATAGGGCTCTCAAGTTGTATTGTTTTATAAAAGGTTTGGCGTGAGATTACCATACCTGTCGACGTCACCCCTCCCCCATCGAGGGCCTTCTTACACTTGTAACAACCTTGTACCTACCATGTTTTTACTGTAGATACACTATTTTAGTACATGTTAGTAATTGGAACTTTGATGTACCGTGTTGCCGAAGTCTGCGCATATCAAAAAAATATATATTTTTCGTGCTTCATTTCGTGCTTGTCATTCACAGTGTTGGTTGAACACAGTGATGTTGTTTTACACATAACGTGGGAGCCCAGTAAACGGAACATGTCCCTGAATACACTGGAGTAGTTAGAGGACAAGGACCAAGGAACGTGTATTCGCCCCTCCCCCCGTCTGTCTGAACCAGAGTAGGAAGTTAGGAGGTATTGGGGGCGGGGCAAGCTCAGGAATGTGCAGGGTCTTCTCTACAGCAACGTTGTAACACACTTGGCCCTAACCTCCCCCTCCAACACACATGCACAGGAAGAAGCCGCCATCTCACACACACACACACACACACACACACATTACTCACCAAGGAAGGGGGTGTTGAGGGCAGAACCACCCAGAAGGATGTTCCCTCAGTGTTCAGTGCCTCAGGTTGCTTCGCTGCTTGTCCTCGCAGAGCCCTTCCTCCGCTGGTAGTAGCTGCTCTTCCTTCTTCATCCCCCCGCCATGCACCCCCGGCTACTCATGTTCAGTGTCTGCCATGCTGTCGGGAGCCATGGAGGAAACTTAGAGGAAATGAGCTGCACATTCTCTTCCTCCTGAAAAAGGAGAGCCTTCTCCTGGAGAGCGGTGGCCTCTCGCTCCCCAAGACCAGACGGCTCCTTCCATATTAGCGTCTGTCGCTTCCTGGGCTTTTTACACCCTCTCTTGTTTATCGATTTGATTTATGGATTCTGTTCTTGTATCCAGGGTGCAGCACTTTTCCTTCTTCCAGCAGACCCCCGGACAGAACCAGGGAATGTGTAGAGGAAACAGATGACAATGTAGAGCCTGCTCATTGGGACAAGGCTTGATGGGGGCTGTATGAGTTGGTTCTTGCCTGCTCCAGTAATCCCTACAGTTAGCTTCCAAAACATATCCTTCTAGTGCTTTCTTTCTTTTTTTCTTCCTTTCTTTATTCCTTCCTTTCTTTCTTTCTGTTCTATCTCATTCTCTCTTTCTCTTTACCTCCTCCCACCCACCTTTTTCCCTTTAATTCTCTTTCCCTCCCTCTATTCGTGCAGAGGAAGTTCAGAGTCTGGGAGGAAAAAAAAATCCATAGACATAAAGAGCAGCTTCAGTTAGCGTGTCTGTCTGATAAAGCCAACTACGATGGCGGAGATAGCAGCGACGCCAGCCTGACTGTGGTCTGTTGGCAGTTGTGAGTCGGCCTGCAGTACTGCTAGTCCGAAGAGGCAGAATCACACCACACTCATGCACAGGAGGACTGGACGGCAGATAATGTCTCTACTTTCGCAGTTTGGCTCATCATACAAACTTGAATCGCACCGAGCCGACTCTCCGGGAACTCACCGGACTGTGACAACGTTTGGTTCAGCGTTCTCCAGCCGCACGCCCCTCGGCAGCGCATGCCTGCAGACACGGTCGCGCACACGCACTCACCTGAGTCCCACGTGCACACAGAGACGCACACACACACCAACAGAGACGCACACACACACACCCACATATGCACCCGTGCACGCGTACACAATGATGCCTCAGACAAACCCCCCTCTGCCTGTCGGCTCAGTGGTACAGTCTAATAGCTGGAGGGGAATCTAATCTTTGGCACAGGATAAGAGACTCCCGCCCCCCCTCGTCCTTCTCTCCCTCTCTCCTCCCCTCGGCCGTTCTGGTTTAAAGGGCCTTGCAACAGTGTTCTCTCTGCGAGCGTGGAGGAATGAGTTTATGTCTTTGTTCTACCCTGGATTATGGGAGATGAAGTCTTAATGGAGGTGGCCCTGGAGGTCATTGGGGCGATGTTTGCATTGAGGGGAAGCCGTTGTTTGTCTGACTGTCCGTGAAGCTCTCCCTCTAATTAATCTCACTAGAAGGCACCCAAGCAGTGTTTATCCCCCCATCCACCCCCCTAAATCCCACCGGTTCTCTTCTTTTAAGGCCTCCTTTAAAAGCATTACTGGATGATAATCAAGGATTGCCATTGAGACACTCCTGACTCGGAGGGAGTCGGTAGTGACGATCCTACTGTTGCTTGCCCTGGAGATTTGGAGATTGGCATTCCTAAACCTCTAAGCAGTGGTCTGCCGGGTTGAATAAAGGTTGTTCTGCACTCAGAAACATGTGAGCGGCCAAGTGACATCAGGTTGTAGTCAAACCGGGGTCATCATTGAGTTGACTTCATGTTTGGCCTCTGAACATTCCATCGTGACATCAGCTCCACAATCGATCACACATCCAAGTTTCAGTTCATTCAACTTTGAGTGTGAAATTAAAATGTATTTGAAGCAGTACAGTGGCATCTGACATTTTAATTCCTTACACAAACACTCAAAAGTGTGTCATTGTTTGCTTTTGAGATTTAACAAAGCTGATGTTTGTTATCAGGTCGGATGGCCTCCCTTTGATACTGCTAAATCCCCCAAGCAAACGGCTGGGGAGACATTTAAATGGTAGTGGTTTCCATGGAGATCTCCCTCTGTTGTGGAAATTAAACATTGCCCACTATATGCTCCTTGTTGGAGGAATATCTTTGTTTGCCGTGCCGTGTGGGACGTGCGAATGCAAACGTGCAGGGCTGCACCTCATTGTGTAGCCTGTGTGTGTGTGTGTGTCTGTCTGTCTCTCGCTCTCTGTCCGTGTGTGTGTATGAGAGAGAGGTTTTATGGATTACAGTACATTTGCCATTGTGTTTACCTGTACCTGGAAACCTGGAAAAATTAATACAGACCAGTTTGATCACGGCCACAACGATAGCTAGCGTCTCACGATTTAGGTAATGACTTGTTTGGTTTTTTTGCTTTCAGTATATGTTGACATATCAGATTACTTAATCACATTGACATTAACATTGACGTGAAGTGTGTGAGTGAGTGTGTGTGTGTGTGAGTGTGTGTGTGTGTGTACGTTGACTGCTGAGGTCAGAATCGGGCAGGAGGCTGAGCACAGGAAGAGGAAGTGGTGTTCACAGTAGAACTGGTGTCTCTGTCTTGACTGACGCTAAGGGGAGAGGCTTTTGAGAATCTAATAACAATAATAACATGGGCTACTTTTCTAATGGGTAAACAGAGCTTTTATAAGGTGACAGGGTTAAATGGATGCAGAGCGGGGGTAATTGGTCCCAGCCTCTCCATGCTCCTCCTCAAGTGGTCCTCTTTGGAGTTTGAACCCATGGATCCCTGCGGTTCTCCACTGCAGCCTGAGTCTGGCTGTTGCAGTTTGGAGCCGTTCTACACCCACGGCTGGGTTAGGAGGGAGTTTTTGGACCAAACTGTCATTTCACCATTGCATTTAACTTTGATTTAACTTGAAAGTAAAGATTGTTTCATATGTCATTGATGGGTAACCTGAGTCTTGGATACTAAAGTTAGGTTGAATCAAAATAAAGAAAGAGATAGAGAAATAAAGACAAATAAAAAAGAAAACATGAGTGACTGTGTGGGGAGCATTGAAGGTTTATAGTTGCTGTGGTCATTATGTCCAAACTGGGGGCACAGGAGGAAAGATGGCACTGTTTTGTTAAGGAGATTCTAATGAGTTACCCCCTCATAGCCCCCCCCCCCCCCCCACACACACACACACACACATCCCCCCTCCCCCTTTCTCCCTGACACAAACACATACGTTGCTGCTTAGCTAGACAAATTCTAGCCAAAACACACATTCAGTACAAAAAACACGCGCAAAAAAAAGCCAAACCCAGCCTGATGTTCTTCTCGGTTCAGACAGACACGCGTGTGCCTGGGCTCACGTACGCTGAGCACGGCCACAGGAAAAGGCCTGGCTCGTCTTTTGCACATTGTTTCGCAGCTTAGCATCGACTACATCGCTAACCTTTGTCCTCTTTATTCCTGTTCCTTAGCTTCTGGTTGGAAAGGTTCCACTCTCCGCACCATGTGTGAAAACTAGATACTGTTGACCAAACAGTTTTTATTCCTCTCACTGAGAGGAGATAGAGGCCATTTGGCCTTTGTGTATGTGTGCACAGTTTCAAAGTGAGTTTACCTTGATGTGTGGGCTCCATATGATAAGAGACAATAGCAGGGCTATAAACAAGTTGAAGCTGTTCTTTGTGTGTCTGAGCCGTGAGGCAGTAAAACCTCAGAGTGGAGGAGCTGGAGTGTGGAATTCACTAATGGCACATGCATGTGGGGGCCCCTGAAGAGAGGGGGTCATTTCAGCCATCAGTGTGTGCGCAAACACACAGAGAGCCTGTCTGCAGGTCCTTCTCTCCCTCATGCCCTCCCTACCTCCCTCCCTACCTCCCTACCTCCCTCCCTACCTCACTCACTCACTCTCTCTCACTCCCCCTCCCTCCCTCCCTCCCTCCCTCCCTCCCTCCCTCCCTCCCTCCCTCCCTCCCTCCCTCCCTCCCTCCCTATCTCTCTCTCTCTCACTCACTCACTCACTCACTCACTCTCTCACTCACTCACTCTCTCTCCCTCCCTCCCTCCCTCCCTCCCTCCCTCCCTCCCTCCCTCCCTCCCTCCCTCCCTGCCTCCCTCCCTCCCCCTCTCTCTCTCTCTCTCTCTCTCTCTCTCTCTCTCTCTCTCTCTCTCTCTCTCTCTCTCTCTCCCTCTCTCTCTCAACCTTTCGTAAGCTGTAAACTACCAGGGCTTTTTGTCTCTGACGGTTTGGTCAATGGTTTCCCTAATATTTGTGTAAACTTCACTAGAGCAGGTCATTCAAGAAAGAAGAGAAAGTTTAGTACGATGGACGGAAAGCGAGAACGTTTGTTGCTGTGTGGGTCGACGTTGCTCCACCTTAAAGGCGTTTGTTAATGGGGCGGGCGGTCATTAAGCCCTGAAAGCAGAGAGTGAAAGGAATGGGGCCACAGGCCCAGGCTTTAAATCCTCTTCGCCAATAGACTCTCTGAAGCAAAATAATGGCATCACTCTGTGTGTGAGTTAATGGGAGCTGATAGCATGAAGGCTGGGGGGTCAGGGGGTCATGGGCTTGTGCTAAGTTGTCAGGGAGCTGAATGCCATCCCCTCGGCCCGCTGCGGGATGGGGGTGGGGGGACCCCCTGTCTGGCTCTCTCCCTGCACGCCCCCCTTCCCCTCCTTCCCCACCCTCCAGGAATGCCGGGGAGCAGAGGGGAGATGGGGAAGAGGCACCCCTCCACATTGGAACCCTCCTGAGGAGGGAAGGGTTGTGAGGTCCCCTTCTCTCTGACCCCTCGCTCCTCCTCCTACCTCCTTCCCGTACGGTCCTCAGCCCACACTGAGAAGTCAGAGTCAGATGGTTAGGGAATCGGACTAGTAATCTGAAGGTTGCCAGATTGATTCCCGGCCATGCCAAATGACGTTGTGTCCTTGGGCAAGGCACTTCACCCTACTTGCCTCGGGGGAATGTCCCTGTACTTACTGTAAGTTGCTCTGGATAAGAGTGTCTGCTAAATGAGGTAATGTAAATGTGAGAAGGCTTGGTTCAGCCTCTTCCAGGGTAGAGCAGCCTGTTGGCCTGTATATATACTCTGGGATGGCCGTGAGAATGGGTCTCGGCCTGGTGTCTGACTCTGGGATGGCCGTGAGATTTACTGCAGGGAGACTGAGATGCTTCATCCTACTGTGTTATGGTGTTCCCGTCTTGAGTGACCTCTCAGATGTGTGCATTAGCAATGTCCTGTACAGCCTCCCATGTGAAACTGTAAACACCATCGATTTCAGACATCACTCTAAAGCAACATAAACCATGTTTGGAATTCTTGGTGGACCACTGTTTGTGGTTGGCCTAGTTAATCAGGAGCTTTGTAAGTCGTTGACGAGGCTGGCAGCACTGAACAGTGGTGTGGTTAGGGAATGGTCAGTTTCTGGTTTCTGTGTAGTGCCCCCTTGAGGCAATGAGGACAAACTACAAGGTTCTAGTCACAGGTCTGACTGACCTTACAGCATCTCCCATATCGTAGGGTATCAATAACAACCTCTGGGGTCTGTGTGTGTGTGTGTTGAAGAAAGGGGAGGGCTATTTATACAAGTTTTAGATTTTTTTGTACAATATCTCATCTTGTAATCATAGAGTTGACATCTTCTAAACACAATAAGATGTTGGGAAAACCCCATGTTCCCCAATGTAACTCTTCCTTCTCACTGATCTTTGTTTTGTTACGTAATTCTCATGTTCCCGTGTCCTTGTGTCTCCCCTAGATGCCAGTATGTCGCCTGACGCCCCCAAGCAGAGCCACTGGTGCAACGTGGCGTACTGGGAGCACCGGACCCGCGTGGGCCGCCTCTACACCGTGTATGACCCGTCAGTCAGCATCTTCTACGATCTACCTCAGGGCACTGGCTTCTGCCTGGGTCAGCTCAGCCCGGAGCCTCGCAGCAGCATCGTCCAGCGCACGCGGGGCAAAATCGGCTACGGCATCCTCCTGAGCAAGGAGCCCGACGGCGTGTGGGCTTACAACCGCAGCGAGCACCCCGTGTTCGTCAACTCTCCCACTCTGGACGTGCCCAACAGCAGGACGCTGGTGGTGCGCAAGGTGATGCCGGGCTACTCCATCAAGGTGTTTGACTATGAGCGCTCCTGCCTTCTGAGGCACACAACAGATCCCGACCTCCTGGACGGACCTTACGACCCCAACAGCGTGCGGATCAGCTTTGCTAAGGGCTGGGGGCCCTGCTATTCTAGACAGTTCATCACCTCTTGCCCCTGCTGGCTGGAGGTCCTGCTCAGCGACCACAGATAACAACCAGCTGTCACACGGACCCCACAAACTATCCCAAATATCATCTACCTAGATTTAATATAAAGTTTTATATATTATATGAAATATATATTATACTTGTAAATACGGATTTTTACAATGTAATTATTTATGTATGGTGCAATGTGTATATGGACAAAAGGAAAAAAAACGGAAAATGCACTTTGGCTTATATATATTATATATATAAATATATATAAAGATAAAGAATCTTCCATTACCAATTTGAGAAATTATACAGCAAAAATAGGATGATCCTGGTTTTGGTGTATAGTTTTCATATACTATTAATATCCAGACAAAAAGCTAACACCATTCACACATTGATAATAAAGTATTCGCATAATATTTCAGTTTTGTGTGTTATTGACTTTGTCGTTGTATTCAACATCTTTCCAAAGTGAGTTTCTCACATTGTTGTGTCTGGTTCAGTACATTGTGGCGTTTCAACAGGCTTTCTCTGGGCCACCTATCTAGGGTACAGATGATATCAATAACTTGCCCTGCTCACTTCCTCCTTCTGAACCACAGCAGGAAATAACAAGATGGAGCGCTTTAGTAGCGCTGTCTTGACCAGGAATGCATGGATGTTAACAGCATGTCATAGTTAAGCAGAGAGCAGGAAGACCAGGAGGCAGTACCAGGCATACTCCTTTCTGACAGACAGTTAGAGGAACAGGTGAATACATTGTATTTGATCTCATCGTTTTTTTCAGGCCAATTAAATCCAATGTATGCCTCTATACCTGTAAGTAGCCAGACTACCGTGTGAACACAGAAATAAAGAAACTCGAGGTTCCAGGTTTCCTTGAGGTCCTGAAGAACCTCCGTTGTCTTGGTCGAGATGTCAGCGTGTGAGATTCATCCCCTTAGTGGTGTGGAAGAGCTGATAAAGAGAGATTTTTCAGAGTTTTTCTGGGAATTCTTTTCCAGAGATTCCTACTAAAACTCGAGGTCCTTGGCCAGTGGTTTGGAGCTTGGGCCTGCGCTCACAGTAGACGTTGTTAAAAGTGACCTGGGATGAGATGGTCTGAGTTCGGGCACACTGATGATGGAATGCCGCTAAAAACCAAGAACTTTTACAAGCCTATAGGAATCTTAAAAACTGCAGCCAAGGTGGATGTGGTTTAGCTTGCTTCCTTTGTAATTGCTGGTGTTGGTTGTCAGAGTGGCGTTGGTGGTTGGGGGGAGGGGGCATATAGGTCTCTGCCAAGTCAGCAACAGAAGCGTTCACCATGCTCTCTCTCTGCCTGCCTGCCTGTCTGCCTGCCTCCCTGCCTCCCTGCCTGCCTGCCTGCCTGCCTGCCTGTCTGCCTCCCTGCCTCCCTGCCTGCCTCCCTGCTTGCCTGCTGGTCGGTCTCTGCTTGCCTGCCTGCCTGCCTGCCTGCCTGCCTGCCTGCCTGCCTGCCTGCCTGCCTGCCTGCCTGCCTGCCTGCCTGCCTGCCCGCCCGCCCGCCCGCCCGCCTGCTTGGCTTCCTGCCTGTCTGTCTGGAGCCAAGGCTCTATGAAGTTTTAACAGCAGGGAAGAGAGGCTCCACTTTGCCTCCTCTCTGCTTGCTACAGCTCGAGGCTATTATCCTTCTCCCTTTGTGTCTGTTCTGGGACAGAAGTCTGCGTTGCCACTGGAGGGGGGACTGGCTGACTCCTCCACAGGGGACCGAGACGCTAAGAAACATAGAGCCCATTACACAAGCAGCCACGGCGGGCGTGAGCCGGCCCTCATTAGGCTGCGCTGGGTGGAGCCAGGCCTCGACTGTGCGTCCAGTTGCATCCCAGGGAAGGCGCCGTGTTCCTCCACTGCTCTCAAGAGCTGAAATAGTTGTGGCAGGAGTGCTGGAACTCTGGGATGGAAGGGAGGAGAACAGAAAAGCCATGTAAGCAGCTTTATGTGCTCCCCTACCTCAGGAATGGTATTGATTAGCAGACTGCAGCCCTAGCTCATTTCTGGAGGAGGCTGCGTCGCTGTGTGCCCAAGACTAGGCATCCATTTTGTTCCACTGTTTGTAACAGACTGTGCTTTGAATCTGCAAGGGGCTTTAAGGGAACTCTGGAAACAATTGCTGCTTTTCCAAAACATCCTCACACATAGGATGTCTCACATCTTACCCCAAATACGTTCACTTCAATGATTAGACGTGTGCATGTGTTTGTATGTGAGTGCGTGTGGTACGTGTGTGCATACATATAGCGTGCGTGTGTGTGTGTGTGTGTGTCTGTATGAAGGCATGCGTGAGTGCCTTTGTGTGTCTGGGAGCTTTTGAGTGTGCAGGTCTGCTTTTTAAAGCTCTGTTTTTTGAAACCTTGTTATTATGGCTTCTGTTCTGCCAAAGCCTCAGTACATTCTTCAGACTCTATATTCCAGACTCGAAGCCTCCCTTGTGCCTGGACTTCTTGGCCAAACATACAAGGCCAAAAGCTGAAAATGTTCTCATAGTAAACGTTTAATCATCTTTCATTCACTACAAGTGTTCTTCAAATTAGGTCTTATTATCCAGTACATAGACATTTCTACGAAGGGTTTGGTTTCATTGCACATAAGTACTTCCTATTAAAGTGGACGGACATAGGTACAGTTTATCAGGATATATCCCCCTGTTGTCCTAGACTGTCACACCAACACACACACACACACACACACACACACAAAGAGAAACCTTCTCTGCTCCCCTGGTGTGAGGGAGAGATCCCTGCGTCAGGCGGAGGGTCAGGGTCTGTCTGTTAAGGTGATGGGGGGGGGGGCTCTGACCAGACAGGCATGACGCTAACGTGGTGAGCTACCCTTCCACTGGATCATCACATCCAGCACATCTGGCCCGGGCGCAAACACAGTGAGGTAATAGCACGTTTTGAAAGGGGAAAGATTACACAGAGTGCTTTGAACACTTCCTGATCACCCCCTCTCATGAACGCAGCCCCACAGAAGTCTTCTCACCTTGGCTGAGGCCGTTAATTACAGCTCCAAACACAGTCGACGCAGCTTTGGCTGCCTCGCCACTTAGCAGGCCTGCTCACACATGCCGGCCCAGTTCACGGGCAGGGGATCCACACAGTCTATGTTGGAGGATTATGATGCCTGTGTGCAGGGGATGCTGGGAAGGAAAGCTTCTTTTGAAGATTTTGAATGAGTCTGAAGAAGTGTAGAGAACCAGGGGAAGTCTTATTGATGTGTCTTTTGATATGCTTGTGGTTTTGATAACTACAGTACGACTCACTGATAGCCCTTGCTCTGCACACACACACGCCTTTTCTCACTATCCATCCTTTTTTCTTTCGCTTTTTTATTCCTTTTCTGTCTTTGACTCTTTCTCTTTATCTACCCATCCACATCAGTCTGTGGATTACTTCACTAGGGGACTCGGGAACAATGTTGAAACTATGTCATGTCATGAGCTTGGCATGACTACTTCTTAAAAACTTTCCAAAGTTATCCTCATCTAAGTTATCTGTAGCATATTGTAGCTATTTGACCTAATATTTAGCCATTTTATTATTTTACGTTTGAAGACCCATTACAACTCTGCATTCATAACTGAAGGCCTGTAAGAGGCCATTGAGGAGGCATTTTAGGTGGTTTTTGGAACCCAAAACGTCCCAGCAGCACTGATGATCCTCTACAGATCCTACCCTGGGCTCTGTAATTACAGGGTGCATAGAGGCCTCTCTGACGTACAAGAAGGATTTATTTTAGTCAGTTTCCACAGAGGTTAAAAATGCCACAGCACGTTACACACACACAGAGACATTAACACATATGTACAGTCGGACATACTGTACAGATATACACACAAATGTACACACACACACACACACACACACACAGCCCTTGGCAGGATTCTGACAGCATTCATCAACAGACGCTCTTAGTTTGACTGCCATGACTTATACCTGATGTGAATACAATGGCCATTGTTATTTTTAGGTAATTGAAAATGTTACTGTTGAACCATTTAAAAGTCATTTTAGAAGTGTATTAATATAAACACATGGTTCTTTCCCAGGGTTGCTTCAGGGAGAGATGCCTTTCAGCTGAAAGACAAAAATCTGAAAATAGCCTTGTGAAAGGAAAATTGCCACCTCCGACTGCAACATTATAACCTCTAATTGGGTCATCACCACTGACTGTTACATTGTCATCTCGGATGTCACATTCTTCCTATTGGCAGTGTTACCCATTCCTCCACCAATGAGCCCCAACTCTTGACAGAACCGTTCCCACAGCAGCAACTGGAGTACCAGAGGGACCTCGTCAAAGTACTGTTTCTATTGGAACAAGAACATGAACATGCCCCTCGCCCTCCCCATGTCTCTCTGTCAGTTTATGTTTGTAGTATTCGGAGATATTGTGACATTGATCCCGATGATTTACAAGAACCCGTTATAAACCTGCCTCATGGCCTATAATCAAGGCCCTGCAGACACCGCGGGGCAGAATGTGAGGCAATAGCGAATGAATGCCGTTTGCTTGAGTTGTGGAGTAAATGTTCTTTGAACATGTTTGTAAGGGGAAAGTACGTGGATACCTGACCTGCTTTGGAGGTGATGCAAACCTGCTGAATCATGCCAATGACTGATGCTTGTCTAAGTTAGTAGATTGGTTGTAAACCCAGCCTTCTTCCTCTGTGGCTGGCTCTTTTCAGAGAGCCCTCTGTTTCACCAAGCAAATCATAACACATTTACTTCTTCTTCTGAAATGTCTCTTATACAACAGATCTGTAATCATCTTTGATCAAGGCAAGAAACCCAACATCCTTTCCCCTCCTCTGGTCCAGCCCAGAAAAGTGTGTAAAAGAAGAGAGATCTAGGAACGCTGCTACATTTTTTATTTTTTTTTTGCTGGGTTCCTAATATGTTCCATATTGTGAGTTTAAATGGGGTGGACTCAGGAAATGCAGTCACACTGCCTTTGCCTTCCAAGCTTCCAGCCTGAGGTTTGGCCTGCAGAGCTGGTGGTTCTGTGGATGGGGGCTGAAGGGGCTGCTGGGGCAGCTGGGGTGGCGGGAACAGTTCGTGTGGCCTCTCCTCTTCACTGCCTCTCCTTTCCTGTCCTCTCCTCTTCTCTTCACTGCCTATACTCTCATCTCCTTTCCTCTCCTCTCCTCTCCTCTCCTCTCCTCTCCTCTCCTCTCCTCTCCTCTCCTCTCCTCTCCTCTCCTCTCCTCTCCTCTCCTCTCCTCTCCTCTCCTCTCCTCTCCTCTCCTCTCCTCTCCTCTCCTCTCCTCTACTCTCCTCTCCTCTCCTTTCCTCTCCTCTCTCCTCTGTTCACTTCTCCCCTCTTCTCAAGAACCCCTATAGGGCTCCCTCATGTCACCAACGCCATACTGTTTTTCTTTTGGTTATGCTGCCGATGAAAATTAACTGCAGGTCACGGTGTTTCTCTCCAGTGTATTCTGAGAGGGATGGCTTTCATTTCGCAAAGGCAGGAGGTAAACATTCTCATCAGCTGACCCGGACGACTTTATATAGCTGTTTTAGTGGTCTGTCTGACAGCTCCGGGCCCGTTTTGAGAGAGTTTCTCTGGAGCGTATCTGGAAGAGGAGTGGAGATGAGTGAGGAGAATCAGATTCCAGCCCAGAGGTCAGGTTGCACATTCCAGGGGCACCACAGCCTGTCTCCATACTGACATACCTGCTGAGTGTCTGAGGGCCAGTGGGGGCCTGGAATGTGTGTGTGTGTGTACATGTATATATATATATGTGTGTGTGTGTGTCTGTGGGTGGGTGGGTATGTGTGTGTGTGTATACGTGTGTGAGTGTTACTCCAAGCGTTTGTAAATCAACCCAGTAGGTAATGACAGCGTGTCAAAACTAAAAACCTTGAATTCCATGACACATCAACCATGTAATTCAAACTGATGAAAATAAACACTTGGCGCGAAATTGAAATAATAGTTTGTGTTTTACATCCATGCCCGGTGTCCAGGGGAAAGCACACCCAGTCCTCATCCCTGGGTACGGTCAGTGGGAATAATGCAACACCATGTTTACGACAAGCCTGTAGAGCAACAAACCGATGGAACCAAACTACGGGCTGCTTCTCGGCTCATTTGGGTTAGGCTGAAGCCCTTGAAACTCTATGGAATCCAGAAAAACCACGAGCGCTTTTAAATGCTTCTGGTGCCTACTGGGCTGTTGTTCTGGAACATTTTATTTCAACATAAAAGCCTTGTTAAACAACAGTCACTTGTCTATGTAACAGTTCAATTAGTTTGTTGTGATTTTTATGTAGAAATGGGATATGGATACTTATCTGGCTGTACACAAACATCTTGATTATTCCAAACAAAGCAGTTTATTTCACCGTGAATTTGTCCTTATAAGTAGTTCAGAGGAAAAATCTAAAACTCCTTTTGCTGCAGACAGACATTGGTCGCTCACAAAGAAAACGACAAAACATAAATGATGTATCCACACTTGATAGCATCTGAACCAGGTTGGGTTGTGTTGGGTTTCTGGTTTAGAGGATTATTTTGTGAACACGAAAACAAGATGTGAGTCTGCCATGAGAGAAAACTAAAGATTCAAACTAGGACTTTCAAGGTGATGGCATTGCCATACACGTTAAAGCACGAGGTGTTAGAAACCTTCACCAGAACTTTGAGTTAGAGAATCAGCCTTGGTGACACCTGTTACTTTAATCTCTGGCTCACCGTGTCATTACTCATGCAGTGAAGGAGAACATGAGGTCGCTCCTCACCTAGAGATACCGAGCAAGAATTCCAAGGCTGGGGAGGTCAGCAAATGAGTTGACGTGAATTTCAGAGGTGGTGGCGTGGGCCCTGCCAGACACTTGTGTCGGAGTGTGATCTGTGTGTGTGTGTGTATGGGTGTGTGTGTGTGTACCTCTGTGGGGCCCAGAGACTCTCATAAGAACACAAACGTCCCCTGAGGCTTTCCCAGCCAATGAGAGCACCCCGTGTTAATAACATGTCTTATTCCTCCAGGGCACTGCAACATGAGCCCCATCTCACATTCCTGGCCCTTTGTCTGGCTCCCAATCCACAGCACTCTGGGCCTGACTGGCTCGCTTGTCCTGTGCCATCCATATGAGACTGTTTAACATCTCAATCTGCTGCTGTCTTTCATCTGGCTCCTGTTAAAGCCTTCACGAAAACAAAAAGACCGTGAATGCTAACTTCTGTCAGCACCTTGGTGTAAGAGTGGAGGGGAGGAGAGAGAGGGAGAGAGGGAGAGAGAGAGAGAACATTCTAGATAGAACTCTTTCTCTCTCTTTTAATTTAACTCTCTGAGATGGCGACAGTAAAGCAAACTGTCGAGGGGCTCTTCCAGTTTTGCAGCAGTCCATGTTTACTGCAACATAGGGGCAACATAGACCAACACTACATAGACCGTGGTACAAAACAGAGCAATCCTGTAAGCCCACGCCATGTATACTGCAGTCAGTTCACCTGACGCATCCATGCTGAGGGGAGCAGCACAAGGTGAAGGTGGGTGAGGTCTTGCGGCGGGGCGACGGCGCCTCCTGGGTCTGTTCAGTTCACTTCAGCAAGGCGCTCGGTGAGAAGCCCGGGGTTCTCATGGATTCCTGGGCAGATTGATGTGAGCCAGCCCCTTGCCTGTGGCTGCAGGTACGAGTGGCGGCAGAGCTGTCAGAGCTGACGGAGCTGACTGTGTTCTTACAGCCATTAACAAGGTCAGGAATCCCCATTAGGAATGAGCCTCAAGCTACCGAAGCTGGGTTGGCTTGGGCTGAAGCGGCGACACAGCTCCTCTCTCCGCTCCTGTCTTTCTCTCGCTCTCTCTTCGATGCCAGATAACCTGCTTCTTCGGCTATTTCTCATCATCACCATTACAGTTTAATGGTCAACTAGCACTCAACAAACTGTCTGGAAAACAACAATGCACTTACAGACGGAACGGCCATCCTTTCTTCTGTGGATCAATACTGTCTGTATGCGGCACCACATATGAAGCCATGTAATGGCTGTCTGTCTCTCTTTTCTCTTCTTGCCTGTATGAACAACAAGAAGAAAGTATTAATATAAATGCTGTAATAACTGCCCCGAGGGCACTTCCAAATCAAAACAATAGCAGGCGCCTTAGAAGTGAAGAGAGAGAGAACATTTTCATTACACTTGCTTCTGCATTCTTACTGAAAGACGGACATGCCTTAGCTTGTCAGTTCTGGCTGATAGCAGAAGAGATTTCCCTGTTTCTGACGCCTGTTCATTCCTTGGCTCCAGATCAAGCTGGAAACTGAAAAGACTTTTGGTTGAGTTTGATTAGCGGGATCTGATCCTGCATGAGCAGTGTATTTGTGAGAGACGGAATTCAAATGAATACTTGGTACTGAGATTTCTTGGCCCACTGCTCTTTGATGTGAACAAATATTTGGGATTCTGGGAAACAAGTCCAAACATCTCTGACCTTTGACCTTTCTTACCTGTTCTCCCTGTCTGTGTTCACTTGGCTCCAATGTTTAAACTAAGGGCAAAGTCAATTTGGCATGAGATGTTTCTTTTTTTGTCGTTGGTTTTGGCACGTTTCCGTTTTTTTTTCTTCTTCATGCCCCACCACAGGTCTGCCAGTGTTCCGGGTCCCTGGCATGGGCTCACAAGCTGAGGTCCAGTATCAGGGGATGTCTGCCCTCTGGCAGAGTGAGTGGTGTGGAGGTCTGTTCACCGCTGACATCCACACAGAGACTCTGTCTGTGTCAGTGTATGATCAGCGTCAGAGGGAAACAGGGAATAGACAGTGACCCATTAGGGGAGATGGACTGAAGCAGCGTTGCGTCGAGTCAAATAGCTTTTTTATTTTGTTTTGACTGCACAAATATTTGCAAGTCCATTATGGGGGTCCCACCTACAGGCGTGGGTTTGGGAGACAGTAGGAGTTTGTTTTCCTGCTTTTCATCTTTCTCTCCCTCCCACCCTCCACCACTGCCACCCCCCCCCCCCCCACCCTCCACCCCCGAGCAAGTTTTTAATATCAAAGTGTACTGTCTGACAGGGGTAAGTCCCAAACAAGGAGGCTTTTGTTGGATCTCTCTCCATCCAAACAGGAATGACAGGAACTTGTCAACCTTTGTTCAGTGAGAAAAATGCAAGGACAAAGTTTGGAATTGAGGTGTCTGGTATTGATTCTGAAATGACACTTTTGAATTTGAGCTCATTAAAATAATCTTCTCACTCTTATCTCACTTATGGGTGCTATATATACAGACATAGGCATGTCTATTCTACTTTTTATTTTGATTAAAAAAAATGTATTGTTATGATACAGGCATACTTTTATACGTACATTTCCTCATGTCAAAGTTTTCAATAATAACTTGGTCAGAAATCCAATTTCATCTGTTTTGCTCTAACATGGCACCAGTGCTTTATAAACATTGCAACATTCACATTCAATAGCTCATCATTTAAAAAATTTGGGAGATGAAATTGTTTTCGACAGTATCATAATAAATAACGGATGTAAAAGCAGCCTCACTGAAATGTGTCCTCGCTTTCCTACGAACCAATGAAATAACATCCACACTTGCGACACTGACTGAGAGCTTGAATGATATATGATATGAACAAACAAAGGCTTTGATGTTCTGGCTAACCAAGATTTCCACGAGGATTTTGGTGCTGAAATGTGATCGTTCCCATAGTTCCAAGGTGAATAGCTGTTGAAAGAGTGTGAGAACATTTCAGTGCAGAACATGTCGGTTTTCCTCATAATATGTGCACGTACAAACATCTCAACCTTCTTTTGTAATGCTATCCAACCAGAATGCTTGCATTGCTTGTAAGACTTGGCTAGATAGCTAGACATACATGTTTGTGGTTGCAATGTTACATGACAAAATCTATCCAGAAAATCTGTGGTCTTCACCAGGTGTAAACACACAGGGTCACAGCTTTAGAGACATGTTGTTTTTGAAGCTAGATTGTTTCCCATGGCATTTGAACTTTATTTGACCTCTGCCCAATGGTGCTTGTGAGTGGAGACACAGGCGGCTGAGTGAGACTGTACATTAGCAGGGAACCATCAGGATACACAGAAGGTGTCTGGAAGTTGGCCAGCTGAGCTTCCAGATGTTCAGCCATGCTTTGGGCCTTGTTGGTCCCCTGGTTGTGAGTGTATGTGTGTGTGTGTGTGTGTGTGTGTGTGTGTGTGTGGGGGGGCTGCTACTGGACAAATCCAGCCGGAATCTGTGCTACAGATGACTGCTCACTGCTCCTAGCTTGTCAGACAACAGCTGTCACCGAGTCTGTCATCTTTTTTCTCACATCCAGGTGTACACAACATTTTCAGTGGAACACGATAGTCGCCAGGGGAATTCTACCATCTTGTCACATATACTGTATATGTCTACCATTTTTATTGATTTCCCTGTTATAATATCTTATCCAAATACCTTAAAAGGCTTTGAAGTTAAGAACGTATTAACTTGAATCCCTATGTCCTTCTTTTGGAGGATTGTTGTTTGGGGTGAGTTCAGAGTGAAGGTTGCTCTCTGTATTAGTGAAATCTGTTTGTTAAATGTGAGTTTGGCTCAGAGGAGCAGCAGTAAACCAAGAGTTCTCATCATCTAATGGTGCTCAGCTGGAACATCTTAACACATCAAATATTCCTCCCAAGTTTTCTCCGACGTCCCAGAAACGAACGGTGTCTTCAACTCTCGCCGTTTCTCAACTCTCATTGTTGTGTTGTTTCTCCTTTGTCTCTCGCTCGCTCAGACACATGCACTGACATGAACACACACACCACATTGGTATATTCGGTTTGTCTTCACAATGAGCTGGGTTACCGGCACCTGGAGCCCTGTTGTGTTAATCTCCCTCTCCCTTCCACTTTTCCTCCCTCTCTCTCTTCCACCCACAATTCTTCCTTTTACCTCTCCCCCCTCCTATCTGTCCTTCCTGACTATTCCTCTATCCTTTCCCCCCTCTCCCTTCCCCTTCCTCCATCAATTCCTCTCCCTACATCCCTTGTTCTCAGCCTCCCTCCACCCTCCCTCCACCCTCCCTCCCTCCCTCTCCTCCTATTGGTCCATGCATCAGCACTGGGAGACTGTGTATTCCCACCTGCTTTGGCTTGGACTTTTCCCTGCAGTCAGACAGGTATGTGTTCCCACAGCAGCCTCCGGACACAGAGCAGGCTGGCCTGGGTCACGTTCATTCACCTTCTCTCTTCTTCTGCACTTTCCTTTCATTTCCACAGCAGTTCATAACAAAACTCCCTTACTCCATGAACATAGAATGAACCTGTACTATTTCAAGACACATTTTTGGGGGGGGAAAAGGAACTACTCCACCCAACGTTACGCAATGCCTAAAAATGACAACATTCCATATATTTTACTTCAGGTTTTCTAGAATGCTCCGGGACAACCATGTGTGGAGTGCATGCGGAGAGAGAAAGGGATGGGGCTTGTAGAGGACAGCGCCCACACTCACCCTCACATAAACACACATTGCTCTGGAACTGAATGGAAGTCTGTCGTCATGCTTGAACGTGGACGTCTGGTGGTGATTAGATTTTAGATTTGTGTCTGTCAGACCACATACCTGTAGCCCCATGGATGACAAATGAATTAGCGGAAGGATTAAAGAGTACATATCAATGAAAGACATAGGAAGCACTGTTAACTGCTGTGGGATGTTAACTATAAAAAGGAATGAACTGTACAGCTGATGTCTTATTCAGTTGTGTTTACAGTGTACTATTCACGGTCAAATGCTCCCCAGGCTTAGTCTAACACTGCTCCTCTTTCAGTCTTTTCGTCTCCTTCCTTAAACACAGGCCGCCACAATCTACACCCACAACACATATATACAGACACACACACACACACATAATAAACATGCCGGCTGAGGACCTGGCTAATGCTCGTTCCTCCTGTTGAGAGACAGAGACGAAGACTGAGAGCAGAGGGTCGAGTGGTGTGTCCCCCGCCCCCCCCCCCCTTCCCCCGCCTTCCCCTCCCCCCACCTCCCCGCCCCCCTGCCCCCCCTCCTTCCCTAGGCCTCCCCAAGGGGATCGGATGTTCTCAGCAGTTAGAAGCAAGCAGAGACGGCGGCCGGCAGACCGTCTGGCACCAGAGTGGCCCGGGCACACAGACAATGCCAGACCTTCTGTCATGAGGTTCACTTTCACCGAGGTCAGCTAAACAAGCCTGCGGGCCTCAACACTGACGTTCAGCCACACACTCAACCCCCCTCCTTTCTCACACAAACTCAAATGCACACTTTTACCTTTTTTTACTTTACCTCATTGTTGTTGCTTGCTTTCTTTTGTCAACCTTTGGAAGCCGTGGCTGCAATGTATCTGTCTGTGTTTGCATTGACGTACCTACCTTTTGGGTGGAGGACCTCTACCGCTGCCTCTCTGTGAAGTCGGAAAAACAGCACTTCCATAAAATACGCTGTGGAGTTGAAGGATTGTTGGTTCTGGTTCTGGCCGGTTCCGTTTAGCTGGTCAGTTTCATGTAGCTGTGTGTGGACTGCCAGAGACTCGGTCCAAGGCTTTTGTTTCCGTCTCAGTGGCTTCCAAACTCAAACACACACTAGGTCAGGCCTTCACCTGGCAGGCGCAGTCCTGACGGTGCCCAGATCCAGGAAGATCTCATCTGCTCAGCTCGGGCCAAAGGCCACAGAGAAACACTGAGACCCTCCACAGCCAACCAACCAGGAGAGCTGCAGGGGGGATGGGGGGGCTTGCCTACAAAATCAACTCTGTTTCTTTTGCCATTTGATTTGTAGTTTATTACATGTTCACAAGCGAGAACCGTGACACATAAACATTGCTGTATCTGGATACCAACGTACTCAACATTTTCCACAGTCGGGTCTTGTCAAATTTCTAAATGTTTCTCTCACATTATGTGGAATGAGTTGTTCATTCAGGTCTCTGGAGACCTACACACTTCACAGAACGTCCTTAGAGTGCTTTTTTGAGTCTGTTTGCGTGTGTGCACAAGCTTGCGTTGTGTGTGTACGTGCGTGTGTGTGTGTGCGTGGAGAGTATTCCCTTCTCTGCCTGAGGACACTGAAGAGAAGGAGATGTGAGGCTGGATTGGTCGGCCGTCTTCTCCTTCATGTGGAGAAGCGCCAGTCCGCCTGCACTCAGGAGAAAAAGAGTAACTTTTGAGAGTGAGTTATTCCAGCTGAGGCTTCTTTGTAGGCCGCTGGAACTGTTTCTGATTTCACAGTCCAACCTCCTCCTCTCCCATATCCAGCTTCCCACAATGGATTCTCTTACAAATACCTCCCCCCGAGCCCCCCAAATAACACACAGGCACGCACGCACACACACACACACAGACCATTCACACAGAGGCATGCGCACACACACACACTCGCAGAATGGAGTCCAGACATGCACCACAACAGGTGTTTACACTTGCCTGTCTATCCACACAGGTCTAATGGTGATTTATGAAGGATGAGAGGAAATTAAGCGTGAAGGATTACATTGTGTTTCAGACACAGGCGCGGTCGGCCTTGTGTGTGGTGTTAGTGCTCTAAGGAGCTGCTGCTGCTGATGCTGTTCACAAATTCAGGTCTTTCAGCAGCTAGACCAGGTCCACAGACAGCTGCGCCTTGAAGAAAATAAGCACCAGAGATATATACCCCGTTTTGTTTCATTGCCTTGAATATATTTATTATTGATTTTCACATAGACTAGCCCCGGTCTTCAGTTTCTGACAAGGAATTCTATACTCGGGTCATGTTCAAAGGCTGGTGTACAGTTAGGGGCTGTTGCAATAGACGTTTGCGATGTAGTACCACTAGTACTAGTAGATAAAACTGATCAACATCAAAGAGGAGCACTGCAGAGTGATCTCCCCTGTCCAAATAGAGTTCATAAATATCAGCTGGAGTCCAAGGATTTGGAAGGAGAGAACAAACAAATCTTCCACAGCAGATTGAACCGTCTGCAGAGAGCTATGCTGCAGTTCTGGGCTCAAAACATGTTTCTTTTTCCCTCCTCCCTCTGTCACTCCTCCCTCTCTCTCTCTCTCTCTCTCTCTCTCTCTCTCTCTCTCTCTCTCTCTCTCTCTCTCTCTCTCTCTCTCTCTCTCTCTCTCACTCTTTCAGTTTTTTTTCTTTTCGATCTCCATCTCCCCCGCCCCTCTCTTTTCAATCATGCAAGCCATTTATCTCTCCATCTCTCCGTCTCTCCATCTTTTCCTACTCCACCCCCCCCCTCTCTCTCTCTCTCCCTTCCTCCTACTTCCTTCTCTCTCTCCCTTCTTCCTGTCTCTCTTTGCTCTCTCTCTCTTTCTCAATGAGTCGGCCTAGATTATTAGGGCTTGTGGAGGTCTATCAGAAACATGTGTGGAGGGTTGGATGCAGTTGCTGGGAAGTCCTGCGTCAAATGGCTAACGCTCAATTCTCCCCCCTCCAAAAAAACCCCACTAGCCAGTGGAACTGAAAACTTTCATCAAGTTCAAAGACAGTAATATATTGGCTTTTATAGGATATTATTTTCTGTTAAATGAGGACAAAACAGGAAAAAACATTTCACCCCCAAAGCGCTCAAAATGAATTACAGGAGCTTGTTGTACGAGTCCAGCTCTTTTCTTCCTCGCACCATTTTGTTCTCTTCATTCGACTTCTCCTTTCTCTGGTCCTCTATCTCAAACTCTCTGTCTCTTTCTTTGTTGTTTGTCTGCCTAATCATTTAAAGCTGTTTCTTTACGTTTCACATCCTCGAGGTGAAACATTGAAACCATCATTAGTTTCTTATAATAAAGAGTCATTTCAATCAGAGCATGCACTCCTGCCAAGATATAAATCGTGTTATTTTACTCACTTAAAAAATGTCAGCCACTATACCCAAGAATCTAAGGGGTTGCATAATACTACACAGCATGCAAGTAAACCAAATGATCAAACCCATTCACAGTGCCAGTACTGATTGTTTTTCTCTGGGTAATTTCGATTCCTAATCCCCTCAGAGACAGATGGGGAGGTGGCACGGTGAAAAGTTTCAGAATATGGCTCCAGGATATTCCAGTAAAGAACATAGAGCCGCTTCATGAGCATGACATCACCGAAGGCTTGGCTGCCACTCCTATGGATGTGTTCCTTGAAGGGGTTATTTACACATTTTACATACGTACTCAAGCCTATATATCCATAAACAAGCATATCATCAACTTGGAAACACATTCATAACATAAACTGTGTATTCTGGTTTTTAAAATAATATGTTTTAGGATTGTGTATCTCCTACTGCCATCTTGTGGTGTACTTCTAGAACTGCTCATTTTCAAGAGGAGGGAAAGTTTTACACATTATTATCTTAGTGTGTGTGTGTGTGTGTGTGTCTGTGCAAGCTTTGAGGCCTGCTGCAGCCTGAGGTGTGGGTGATGGAAGCGTCTAGCCTGGGTGGGAGGGCTGTCCTCAGTCGCTGGCACTTTGAGCCCTGGCTTTGTCTCTGGTCCCAGGAAGTCCCTCGTTATGGCCCCTCTACCCACCCTCTCCACCCCTCTACCCACCCTCTCCACCCCTCTGCCCACCTCTCTACCCCCCTCTCCACCCCTCTACCCACCCTCTCCACCCCTCTACCCACCCTCTCCACCTCTCTACCCACCCTCTCCACCCCTCTACCCACCTTCTTCACCCCTTTACCCGCCCTCTCCGCCTCTCTGCCCCTCTATTCACCCTCTCCACCTCTCTACCCACCCTCTCCACCTCTCTACGAACTTGTGTGTAAACAGGACATTCAATGAGAGTTTGAGTTTCACATTCTGATACAATTGAAGCACGTTTATCAAGCTAAGCCATTGTGGGTAAAACACAGACTGCTACATAAGTATCCACAGCAGATCCTATCCAGACCTTCCCAACCCCCTTGTTGGAAAATATGTCCTTACGGACACTCTTTCAGCTATTGGTTGCAAGACTGAGAGCGGGCCAGGAAAGGAGTGGAAAAATCCATGGCATTTAGGTAGAGCCATGTTGTAAAGGATGCAGTAATGAGCCTGTGGTTTTAAGAGAGGATGAGGAGGAGGAGGAGGAGGAGGGAAATGGTTTACATATGGATTTGAAAGAGTACAGCTATCAGAGGTAGGTTGTGTGTGTGATGAAACACAGTCATCCCAGCCTAAATGCTTCTGCCTCTGACTGGATTGATCCCCACAGATCCTGGTCTCTCTGGTATAGAAGCAACACTACATCCCATGAATATGTTTCTCTCTCACTCTCTCTATGTTCCATGCTAGCGGTATCTTGGCATTTCCTTCTGGCTGGGGGAACGCGTCCTCCAAACACATCGTTAAACGTCATGTCAGAGTGTGTTCATTTACAGTGTAAATGAATCTGTTGTTGGTGATCGTGGTGTTGTGTTTCCCCGAGTGCTACTCGCCATGACTGAGATAACCTTCAGCAACACTGCAACACTTACATGGTATCTTCATCAACAGCCTGCACAAGTGCATCAGACACCAGCGTTTCATTCATTCACACCATTTCATCTGAGCCTATGTACATATTTCTCCTTGCTCTCCCAAAAAGGTTAAGTCCGGCAGTGTTGCCCGATGATCATAACGGCATCATCTCTAATGCTTTACACTGCACATTAACCCCTTGCCTGCAAGCACTGTACACCACTTCTTCATTCACTGTGCATACTTAAAGACAAGTGTAATAATGTGAGACGGGCTCAATGGCCGTGCACCTTGTGCTTAGATCAGATCATTGGCCCCACTCTGCAGGTTTGATGTGCCATTAACCCCATGTGGGATACAGTATGTGGTGGATATAAAAAGGCATGGTGCTAGTTGAGGTTGGGGTTGGGGTTGGGGTTGGGGTTGGGGCTGGGGCTGGGGCTGGTGCTGGAGTCAGGGCTGGGGCTGGAGCTGGGGTTGGAGTCAGGGCTGGGGCTGGGGCTGGGGTTGGAGTCAGGGCTGGGGCTGGAGCTGGGGTTGGAGTCAGGGCTGGGGCTGGGGCTGGGGCTGGGGCTGGAGTCAGGGCTGGGGCTGGGGCTGGGGCTGGAGTCAGGGCTGGGGCTGGGGTCGGGGCTGGGGCTGGGGCTGGGGCTGGGGCTGGGGTCGGGGCTGGGGTCGGGGTCGGGGCTGGGGCTGGGGTCGGGGCTGGAGTCTGGGCTGGGGCTGGGGCTAGGGCTAGGGCTAGGGCTAGGGCTAGGGCTAGGGTCGGGGCTGGGGCTGGGGCTGGGGCTGGAGTCAGGGCTGGAGCTGGGGCTGGAACTGGGGTTGAGGTCGGGGCTGGGGCTGGGGCTGGGGTCGGGGCTGGGGTCAGGGATGGGGCTGGGGTCGGGGCTGGAGTCGGGGCTGGGGTCGGGGCTGGGGCTGGGGCTGGGGTCGGGGCTAGGGCCAGGGCTGGGGTCGGGGCTGGGGTCGGGGATGGGGCTGGGGTCGGGGCTGGAGTCGGGGCTGGGGTCGGGGCTGGGGCTGGGGCTGGGGCTGGGGCTGGGGTCGGGGCTAGGGCCAGGGCTGGGGTCGGGGCTGGAGCTGGGGCCCTCCTGTCAGGACTCCATGGATCGATTCAAGACAAGACAAAGACACAGACTAGATTTTGCCCTCAAACTAAGTTCTGATATTGTTCCGTTTTACACAGTCTCTCTCCTAATCTGTGTACACCAGTGAATGGGACAGCTGTTTCTACCAATGTATTCTCATCACATTAGTTTGAAACATTTGATATTTAAAATGTCAGCAACATTGATGACACAAAAACTGTTTATAATACTTTGGCTCAAATCACCAATTTCGTCTCATTACAATAAATGTCAAGATGATACAAGTGTTGATTGTCTAATAAAATTGAAAATTATCATATCACACAGCCAAACTGAAATTCACATCAGTTATGGTTATGGATAAGTACTTGTCTCACACCCTGTGGAAAGGGGTTTAGAAGCATTAGAGTTTTATTGTATTGCTTGAAGCATCAGAATCAAAGGTGCATAAACTTAATGGCACAATGTATGAGGTAAATGTCTTTTTCTACAGTGAACTAATTAAACAGTGTAGCATTTTGTTATTTTAGATTAGTAGCTTAATGTCTAAAGATCTTTTCCATACACCATTAGAAAATATAACGATTGCAGGGTAGTCTTTCCCCTGTCGACCAATGAAACACAAGGATGGATGAGCCTAACCCATCCTCTGTCCTGAGATGAGAGGGGCCTTGCCAAGCCTCTGGCCCTTCAAAATAGGCACGTTTTCATGTTCGTGAGTATTGCTTAATTATCCATACATAGCCATTTACAAGCATAGCCAAAGGGTTCTGACTCCACAATAGTCCCCTGTTTAATGGGAAATAACATTAAGACGTGAAGCCAGAATTATTCACTGCATTACCCACGTTTCATAACACGTTTTAACTCCAGCAATTTCATGCATATGGATAGTGACAGGGATTCTTAGCAGGGGAGCTCTTGATTGTACAAAAACTAATTTCACAATGATTAGTTTGGGTGGTGATGTGAACCATTGTGTGTGTGTTTGGGTGTGTGTATGTGTGTGTGTGTGTGTGTGTGGGGGGGGGGGTCGAGACATAGGTTGTTATGATGGTGTTGTTTTGATTCTGCATTAAAGCAAAAGAACACATATCATAACATCGTGGGTCCATCATGTACAGCAGCTTTCACCTCTTCAAAGAGCTCATGCAAGGTAGAGATACTAGTCATAAATAAAGGGATGAGCACAATGCAAACCATTTAGCCTCAGGGAGAAGTTAATGAGTCATGGCCAAGTGTGCAGGGTTCCATACATATGTAAGTTTAGGAGATATTCAGCAAAGCTTTAAAATCACGAAAACATTACCAGGGACCATTATTCACAATAAATATTTTAATTGTGTTTATGAACTGGGATGTACTGATACTGACATTCTCAATAGTTCATGGGTAATATTGTGTTTGTTTGTTAGTTCTTAAAGCTACAATAGGTGAAATAGTATAATTAATTCTGATATGAACGATTTTCATATTTCTCATACTTTCCTCCTTCTTGAGTTTGATTGACAATGGTTTCACAAATTAAGCCAAGGCAGAAGACAAGGTTATATATTTTTATATATAAAGGCATTAGTGTAAAAGTAACAAATTATATCTCTTGAAACATAACTCTACTGGTTTGAGCCATGAAATTGTCTTGAGACTCCCCCTTTATTTTTTTGTTAGAATTGGTGTTGCAAGGCAGTAATGATTGCCCTACGCCACTAGGTGGCAACACACTATCTTTAACTCATTACTTCAAATTCTGAACATGACTTTGAACATTGGAACACCGTTTGGAACACCAAGTAGATTCGATAAGAATGTTACAAATCTGTTCAAGATTATATATCTAAAATACATATATAATGTGTACATACAGTGAGACATTGTTATTGTTATTTTAATGTTCACATTATATTCCTTGCTTTCGGAATATTAACGCCAAACACGTCAGTGTGGCTGCAGATTAAGAACAGAGTGTGCGCTTTGTGTTAGTAAAGTCCTCGGTGCAATGCTGCTTTAGTGGGGGGAAATCTGAGAATCAATACCGCCTTTCAAAAAGTAGTTCCCTGACCGGGAATCGAACCCGGGCCGCGGCGGTGAGAGCGCCGAATCCTAACCACTAGACCACCAGGGAAGCCATAGCATGGGAAAATGTCTTCAGCATCCTGTCGGTAAAGTCTGCTCTGGTAGAGTTTAGGATGCGTTCGGACGTTTGTGCCGCGGCACGCGTGGACAGAGGGGCGCGATATAGAGAGCAGACAGCGAAGGAGGGGTGTAGATGATGACGAGGAGGAAATTAGGAGGTTTGGTTCAAGGCAGGGACAGCGAGGGGGTACATGGTCACTGCTGTGCCAGATTTGGAGGTGTCACCGTCTGGGGAGAGATTGATGACTGCGAGCAGTAGATAACAGCTTGCAGTATGAGGGCAGATTAAAGCAAGTAGAGATTTTGCGGGGGAACCTCACCCCACCCTGACAGGGCTGTGCAGTAATAACAACGATGATGCTCTCACATCCTCAGAGACTGCAATTACTTCCAAAGTTAATTGCACGGTATTACAAGGAAAATGTATGCTGCTTTTTTTTTATAACATAAGGAGCACAGTGTGAAAATAAAATGGCATGAAATGTACTCAGACACACAAGTTTGGGCACAGTCTGATATGTGAAAAAACGTTCTAAACAAGTATCTCATTTCGCTCCCTCTTCATTTAGTCATTTAGCTCTTCAGCTGCCAGACCCCCCTATACTGCAGAGTTTAAGTGCAGACATACAAGCCCCTGTTTACTCTCTAATCCATTACACGTCTCTGTCTGACCAATGTAGGCACAGGCCAGCTGATAGTCTCTCCCCCTATCCTGCCCAGCTTGCTTCCCATGAACACTGTGAGAGGTCCACCACAATGCCATTGTTGTCCATAGGATTGTCTGCAGTCATTACCTATTCAGCCAGCCGTCATGCCTTTTGTCCAAAATCATTCTTTACTCCGGCCTTAAGACCTCTCCCTGTCTGCTTCAGCCCATCTGCCCCCTTCTGCAACACGTTCAGCCGATCCCCCACTCCCAGCCCCCCGTCCTTCTCACCCTCACACACCCTCACGCACACTCACACACACTCACGCACACTCCACACCAGCTGTCCTGCCCCTGTCCCTTGGGTGTAAACAGGTGCTGGGCTTGTGCAGGCCTCTGTAGAGTGCACATGGCAGAAGCACTCGCACAGTCTCCATCCGGCAACTAAAGCTGTGTGAAACATATCTTGATGTTACTTCCTTTTTGACAGCCCTCTTGTTATGTCCTGTTGTGCTCTGTTGTTTAATTTCCTTTTACCTCACTTATATAGAAAGAGCGCTTTCTGATGCAGCTCAGCTAGTGGTTATATTGTGTTAGTAAAGAGAAATAAGAAAGGAGGTGACAAAAGTTGAGAATCTATTATAGAACGCTTCATCATTATTTTGAAACAGGAAACATTGAAGTTAGACAAAAAAAAAAGTGGAAACTAGGGTGAACCCAAACAAACGATAGTTAGTATTGATATGCACTCTATACATAATATGACTTAGGCCTAATAGTCCACATGCGTATCAAGTGCTATCAGTGTCCAATTTGCTCTGGATGAAGGATGAAACCATATATTCTAGCTCCTGTCCATGCATGCGGACAGGATGTAAGGAGCTGGCCAAGTGGTTATGTAAAAATAGCTCCCAGTAGTCATTGATGGGAGATAAAAATAGAGAGAAGGAAAGGGGGCTATCATGAGGAGCCTCTGGTTAAGGAATAATTATAGCCCAGGCACAGTGTTGTTTACCAGGAGGCTGCCAGTTATGGGTGTACTTATCAATAACACCATACAAACAGACCAAAATAGACCTGCAAGCCCGGTCACCCCAGTCGTCTGTGGACTGATGCAGCCAAGGTGAAATGAAATCACTTTTATGAGGGGCATCAAAGGATTACTCAGAGAGGGTCATCTATTTAAGGATGTCATGGTTGTAAATTAGGAATTGGTCTCTTTTCCACAAAATAAAGCCAGCATGTGTAACATTTTTGTATCTAATAACCTTTGTAATTGTTGATGGCAATACAAAATTCATCATTGTAGTAGATTCAATTTCGAGACTATCAATCAAACTCAATGAACCAGACTCTTGCATTTATTTGTGCTCTAGAGTTTTTATTCAACATATTGATAGGGTTTAACTGTGGATCGAGATTATGACAGTTTAACATGTCAATGTGTGATAAAACATAGAGGTTAAAATATCCGAAGGTTTAACACAATTAGTATATAAAATGAAGCATGTAGACATACTAATATCACATAACAAAGTACACAAAAAACATGCCAAGTAAAACGGAAAAAGTACATTAACTGAACAAGGTTGTATTCTCTTGTGTGTAGGGGGAGGGGCAGACGGGCGATTAGAACGCCCGGAGAGAAGTCCACAGAAAAGAGAGCCAGTCAACTTGAACTGAGTACCGCGAGCGGCCGTCGAGCGCACACAGCACTCCTGTTGCCAGCCAGCTTTAACATTTCTGACAAGAAGAAGACCGCGACGTTTTTGTGAATTGTGTGTCTAGATTTTTAGGAGGGCCATAATACGGTCTTGAAACGTAACTTACTTCTCACTGACAATCTCAAGATGTCGATATTGCCCTTCACTCCTCCGATTGTAAAGAGGCTTCTGGGCTGGAAGAAGGGGGAGCAGAATGGACAAGAGGAGAAATGGTGCGAAAAGGCTGTCAAAAGTCTGGTGAAAAAGTTGAAAAAGACGGGACAACTGGACGAGTTGGAAAAAGCTATTACAACGCAGAATATAAACACGAAATGCATAACTATTCCGAGGTAAAAGTAACTAGCTAACTAGCTAACCTTCTATTTGGGTGGCTCTAACGAACGTCACAAGCCAGACAGCTAGACTAGTAGTAGCTTGCTAGTATTGACTACAGTAGCAAGTAGTAACCGCTAGCTACTGTACTGATAGCAAGCAGCGTTGTTATGGTTTAATACTTGTTAGCTTGTATTAGACTGCATGATGAACAGTTCTCAGCTTGTTTATCACTCAACATTGGTATTAAACACTGGATTTTTTTTTGAATGTTAATTGAACGACATATTACACATAGTACCCATTGATTAGTTATAAGTACTGTAGCATATCTACGCTAGTTATCTAGTACTAGCTAGCGAGGTTTTGGCAATGACAGCTTATACGCAGTATTTCGATTTTGCTAGCTACCAGCCCCTTTATATTGGAAATGTGCATGTTTGCACTTAATTCTAGTTACAGCATATATTACTGTTACAAGGTACTGGATAATTCTACTTTAAATTGATTGTGTATATGCTAAACGAACGTTAGCCCTAGGTACCTCATATTTGGTAAATACATCTGTGTCGTGGCCTCAAGTTTATGTGCCCTAGCTAGTAGCAGTTAGCTAGCGTAGCTAACTAAGCCTGTTACAGTATGTCCTAATGGTAATGCAACTGGCTAGCTAGGCCGGTTGGATGGCAGCCCTTATTAGTCTACCCTTATTAACCGTTATAACAGGGCAGATGTCAGTAGCCTAGCCAAAATATTACATGCCAGACGAGTAATTTGAAATTATCAATATACTTCTATATAAATATGGAGATAGAGAGAGCCTGTTGCCTTGGTTAGATCTTGCGCTTGAGCGAGGTGACAAGCCATAACGATGAGTCTTTTTCCCTGAGGGTTTGAAATGTTTCTACAAGTCCTTACAGGACAGATGGGTGGCTGTTACTGGTGAGTCAGTGGGCAGGGTCAGTGTTTTGACTAGAGAGTGAGAGTTGAAGTGAAGCTGGATGTGGGAACCCTGCAGTTATTTATGTAATACAGTTGAAGAATTATGTGGAAAAAATGGCACTGTGAAGTCATAATTATTCAGAAGAAGAGTTATTCTTTATTTTATTTCAAGCCTCGACACACATGCACACAGAGGAGGTAGAACAGGATGTCGACATCCTGCTTCTCTGCGACAGCACTGTGAAAGCCAAGCCAGCCCAGCAGATGCATGGATTCCGCAACCAGTAAAGACGCATGTGTATCAGTGCAGGATAAGCTCTAGCGTAGTGTAGCTTGACTGCAGGACTCTATGCTCATATCCGGCGTCTGTGCTATCCGGGCTGTGGCAGGGTGTGGACTGCTGTTTGGTTTGTGGTGTAGCCCCAGGCCTCAGTAGCAGGGACTGCTTCATTATCTCCTGGGGCCGTTCTCCTGCGTACAGACAACAAGCCTGCTTTGTGTGCTGCACTGTCATCACCTTGTATGATGTGCTCGTGGGAGAGGCTGCTTTTCCAGTGTCTGGGGAGGGGGGGGGGGGGGGGTCAGGGCGGGGCCAAGGTGCAGCGTGCTCCAGGGCCAATCCAGTTCTCAACTATCACTGGGCTGTCCAGCCAATATGAGACAGAGGGTGTATTATCACCCTCTTATCCTTATCCATAACCTTATACCCAGAAGGCTTGGTGTCGGTGTGTAACTGGTGATCCTAATGAACCAACTTCTTCCTTCAGGCTATGGTGACTTACGCCCCTGTCCCTAGAGCATAGTGTGACTGTAGGTTTGCCATGAAACCTCAAAACACCAGTGTCTCCATGATGGAGTGCAGTCAAGCAAGCTACATGTCAAAAGGGCCGATAAATGGATCAGTTTACTTTGTGGGCCTCTTGGTTTTGGGTTGCTAAACTCACACATGCACACGCTCCCTCAGGAAGTAGCTGTCTATGCGGGGGGGGGGGGCAGGGGGGGGGGCGCAGGCTTATCGTCTTGGCTGTGACAGGAGACTGTTGGGGGTTCGGGGTGTCTGTGTTTTTCCTTCAGTCTCCCCCCTGGTGCCTGGTCAGAGGAGGCACAGAGCCACCGTGAGGAATGAGAACCACATGTATCTCGTCGGTGAGCCCTTCAGAGGAGGCTGGGACTGGGGAATAGAGAGGCCCACCACACTGGGCTCTGTGTAGGGAATGGACCTGAGAGTAGGCAGCAGAACGACCTGTTCCGCTCGCAGACAAGCCTGTGCCAGACTGGGCCGCTTGGAGCTCTCAGTCAATGTATCTTTCTTCCACTGCCTGAGGGGTTTTCTGTGAGCTTGAATTGGAACGTTTACACCTAAACGTTTACAGTGTCTCGTTGGATTCATATTTGTATTATTAGTCTGGCATATGAGTGTTTGCATACTGAGACGGCTCATAGCTCATGTTGAGTTGTGCACCTTGTTTGGAGAGGGCTGTAGGGAAGTCTGGTGTAGAATGCCTTCTTTCATGCCCATGCTAATACACCGAATTCATAAGCAAACAGTACGTTGAAGGCTTTTGAAAAAGTGCAAAACTAAGGGGCCTGCCTACTCTGAAGGTATATCCTGCGCGGTAGTTGACAGTAGTCTGCCTGTCAGTGACAGTCGAAACACTGTAGCTGGAGGCTAATGTCCTGTGTGCGCGTGCCGTCAGGTCCCTGGACGGGCGCCTGCAGGTGTCCCACAGGAAAGGCCTTCCTCACGTCATCTACTGCCGCCTGTGGCGCTGGCCGGACCTGCAGTCCCACCACGAGCTGAGGGCCATCGACCTCTGTGAGTTTGCATTCCACACCAAGAAGGATGAGGTGTGCGTCAACCCATACCACTACCAGCGCGTGGAGACACCAAGTGAGTACAACAGCCTCGTCCATGGTCCAGGCCTGAAGTGTCTGTGTGTGTGTCCAGGTCTTCTGCTGCTGCTGTGTGAGAGACTGAGTACCCGTGTGTGTGTGTGTGCGTGTTACAGTCCTGCCTCCTGTCCTGGTGCCGCGCTACTCGGATGTCCCCACAGAGTTCCCTCCCCTGGACGACTACAGCCACTCCATCCCTGAGAACACCAACTTCCCTGCTGGGATCGAGCCCCAGAGCCACTACATCCCGGGTGAGAGCCTCTTCATTCTGCATCAAACTGTTCATTTAGCACACACACACACACACACCAAATTGGACATACTGTAGAAAAGTTAAGTCTTTAAGGTTGTTATTTCGATTGAACTAAGGTGCTCGTCTAACAAGCTTACAGTAAACTAGAAAGGGAAGACCTCTGACCTAAGTCTTAAAGAAAGCACATGGCTGGCCTGTGCTCAGTGTTGAAGGAACATGTTGTTTGGGAATGTGTGTTTCAGAAACCCCTCCTCCAGGCTATCTGAGTGAGGATGGAGAGACCAGTGACCACCTGCTCAACCACAGCATGGACACAGGTAACACACACACACATGCACGCATACACACATGCACACATTAACTTCTACACTTACAACCTCCTCTCTCTCTTCTTGCAGGTTCACCCAGTCTGTCGCCCAATCCTGTTTCGCCAGCTCACAACAGTCTCGGTAAGGACTTTCAACTTGATGGCAGCTAAACCTGGACAATTCGTGATTGTGTGAAAAATAAACGTACATCCGTATCTTCAAGGCCCATCCTTCTAAGGTTCTTGTGAGTTTGGAGCCCATGTCGATCCAGATCTGGTCACAATCACACAGCTTCCTTCAGACGGTGGAACTCTGAATGTTGTCCAGCTGAGTTCATACTGGGGTCAGATGGCTGAGCGGTTAGGGAATCAGGCTATTAATCAGAAGGTTGCCGGTTTGATTTCTGGCGTTTCCAAATAACGTTGTGTCCTTGGGAAAGGCGCTTCACCCTACTTGCCTAGGGGGGAATGTCCCTGTACTTACTGTAAGTCTCTCTGGATAAGAGCGTCTGCTAAATGACTAAATATCCATGTAATACCAGCCACAGCAGTAGTACGTGTTGCCTGCCCGTCGGTCCCAAACCCCTCAGTCAGCCACCATACAGAGCTGCATGTGCCCCCTCAGCGACCTGTCTTATCTCGAGAAATACTGCCGTCCCCCAACCAGGAAAGATATTAATCTGCAGGATTATATCTAACATGATTTAATGGCATAACTGGAATTCACTGGGCCTCTGTGCAATCAACAGTCCAGTGTGATTGTGTGCTACTTCCCTGGTGCTAGTCAATCGAAGAGATTAGCGGGCCCAAAAGCAAACAGCTGACTGCCAGCAGCATTCTTATCAGGGCTGTGTTTATAAATGGTTGGAACCACCTGCCAGCAGTCTTGCCCAGATTGGAATGTGTATCTAGGTGTGTGTGTGTGTGTGGGTTCAAGAGAGAGAGCGAGCCAGCTGAAGGCCCGTGCTGGTATAATGCAGGTCTGGGAAGCTTTGCCTGGGGGGGGGGGGAGGGGGGGGGGGGGGAGGGGGGGGGGGGGGGGGGGGGGGGGGGGGGGGGGGGGGGGGGGGGGGGGGAGGTGGCAGAGGAAGTACACTATGAAAGAAGCCTTTGTCTCTAACCCTTTGAGGTCCTCTGCTGGAGTTGACACAGACAGCACAGGGTAATGTAATAATGATCATATCCTGTTGCCTGGTTATTCTATCTGGATGGAGGGCCACTAGGGGGGTCACCAGCAGAGAAAGGATAAATGGTTATTTCACGTGGCGGGCTGCTCTGACCAGGCTGGGCCTGACCTGACTCCTGGGAAAGAGGCAGTGTTGTGTTCACAGTGCTCTGATGACCTCAGAGCAGCTCCTCCATCCATTACCGGTCTGTCTGTAGACTGCTTTACCTTTTTTCCGCCACTTTAACGTAACTTATTTATCACATAGCTCATTACTTGTCCTTCCTCACGTCTCCTATTTGCTTACGTCTCTTCTCTCCCTCCCTCACCCCCTCCCCCCCCTCACTCTCTCCACCCCTCCTCCTCCCCCCTCCTCCTCCTCTCCCCCCCCCATCTCCTCCCCCCCTCCTCCCAGACCTGCAGCCGGTGACGTACTGTGAGTCGGCCTTCTGGTGCTCCATCTCCTACTACGAGCTGAACCAGCGCGTGGGCGAGACCTTTCACGCCTCGCAGCCCTCGCTGACCGTGGACGGCTTCACCGACCCGTCCAACTCGGAGCGCTTCTGCCTGGGCCTGCTGTCCAACGTCAACCGCAACGCGGCCGTGGAGCTCACGCGCAGACACATCGGTACGGCGCCTCCAACCCCTCCCACGCTCCTCCCCCCTCTGCCGTGTTGGTCTGGCCGACCCTACAGGGAGGGTAGAGCCGCTCTGACTGTCTCTCCCCTCTCCCCTTCCAGGTCGGGGTGTGAGGTTGTACTACATCGGCGGGGAGGTGTTTGCCGAGTGTCTCAGCGACAATGCCATCTTTGTCCAGAGTCCCAACTGCAACCAGCGCTACGGCTGGCACCCTGCCACAGTCTGCAAGATCCCCCCTGGTACACACAGACACAGAGAGACACTCACACTACCGACTCGGCACACATACGCACGCACGCACGCAGAGAGTCAGGATGTGGTCGTGTGTTTTGTATGTCCTAGGTTGTAATCTGAAGATCTTCAACAACCAGGAGTTTGCTGCCCTGCTGGCCCAGTCAGTGAACCAGGGCTTTGAGGCCGTCTACCAGCTGACCCGCATGTGCACCATCCGCATGAGCTTCGTCAAGGGCTGGGGAGCCGAGTACAGGTACACCACACACACACATACACACACATACACACACATACACACACACATACACACACACATACACACGCATACACATACACACACATACACACACATACACACACATACACACACATACACACACACACAGCTCCTTAGACTTTTCACGAGATCCATTTGCAAAGTTACAACATAACAACACGATCCTATGCCATGAATGTGAAACCGTTGCATGCTCTCACACAGCGAGTCATCGTTGTCTTGAGAATACTGTCAACATGTCAACTCGATTGTTAATGCGAGCTGTCTGTTGAGGTTGAGTCATATCTAGGGGTTTGAATCCTCTCTGTCCCTGGCTCCGTCCAGACGACAGACTGCAGCGACAGAATGACTCAACTCCCCTCAGCAGCTCCACCACAAACTCTTAGATAAACACGCAAGTGAATGTGGGAGCTTGCAGGCTCTCTGTTCCCCCCTCTGTGGTCTGTGGTCAGGGCTGTCTGCTGGGCCGGGGGCTGGCTGACAGGGGGCCGGCCCTGGTCCTCAGGAGAAAAAGCTGTCTGCAGACTCCACAGCATGTGGAGCCACTTCCAACCTGGCTCTGATTACACCCGACATCCACTCTACCTTTCTCACGCCTACTCCGTCTCCTCGCTCGCTCTCACTTTTTTCTCTCCTTCCCCTGTTCTCTCTCACTCTCTCTGTCTCTCTGCCTCTCTCTGTCTTTCCGTCTCTCTCTCTCTGTCTCTCTTTCTCTCTCTGTCTCTCTCTGAGATACTCTGTCCACTTTTACTTTCCCCCCCAGAATTGTAACACACACTTACTGAACTAATACTTCAGGTCTTCCTGTGTCCAGTGTGTCAAAGCCTACCCTGTGTATGTATGAGGTTGCCATGACTGTTCCAAGTAGAGAGACCCACCACCTTTTCTTGATCTCATCTGATAAGATGAGAAAAAAAAAGGCTCTGAGCCCTGCTGGTCTGAGACGACATTTGTTTCACCCAAAAAGCCTGAGGTGTAGCCTTGTGGACGTTATGGTTGAACGTGGCCTGAGAACCATGGCTGTGGCTGATGAGGTGCCTCCAGGGAGGCAGAGGAGAGCAGGGTAGCCGCTGGTGTGTTTGGCCTGGCAGAGCCTCCTGTGTTTGGGGGGGAGTCTGTGTTCCACAACATTAGGACGTCACATCCTGGCCCAGACGTGGAGCTGCTCCAGGCCAGGAAGGGGCCACAGTCGACTGGTGGTCAGGATAGGGGACCCGGGAGGCGGGCAGGAGCAGAGCAGAGCAGGGCAGGACAAAGAGCGAGAGGGCTTTGTGCTCCGGCAGGCCAACTTGGAGAGGCCCTGGTGCGAGAGGCAGAGGATGGGGGGAAGGGTGGGGCGAGACGGCTGGAGAGAGTTGAGTAACCGGGGAGGAATGTTGAAGGCACGTAGGGGTGTGGGGGAGGAGCGGAGGGAGGTGAACGATGCACAGAGCTCGAGGGGGATTCCAACCGGAGTCCTAGTGGCGTGTGTCACGTTTCAGTCTCAAAACACCTTGGAAGTAAAACAAACCTGCTAGGACCATGGTTGGCCTCCTGAGAGTGTCCCTGAAAAGGACTGGTCATGTTGATGCGTATGTCCAAATATGATTTTTTAATGAAAATAGTTTCATTTCTCAAATGAGTCGTCTCATGAAGAATCATTTCTCATTAGTCTTAGAGTTGACTTGGATTGCCCCATGGTGCCGTATATTAACTCTGTCCTCCCACCAGGCGTCAGACTGTGACCAGCACCCCCTGCTGGATCGAGCTGCACCTCAACGGGCCCCTGCAGTGGCTGGACAAGGTTCTCACTCAGATGGGCTCCCCCAGCATCCGCTGCTCCAGCGTGTCTTAGGACCAGCTCACCCTCACGGCACACCCTCACCCTGGCACCCTCCACTCACACTCACAACAGACAAGAGTCAGGACAGGTGGAGGTAAAGAAGTCAGTATTCAGATGCAGAAGACTTTGCATTCAGGTGCATTATTTCTTATTGGTACCATCACTCTTACCTGTCCACAGACTCCTACCATTACACCACACATTCACTGTCAAAAGCACTTTCTTCACAAGAGTAGCATATAGCGTGTCCATTTGATGGTTGTCTAGATTTGTACGTTGTGTAATTTTGTTCTGAACAGTCAGACATAGCATGTTAGCCATAGTTTTAAGAGAAGTAACAGACACATGTCTTGTTTTTCAAAGCATGATTTTATAATCATGTCTTTCAATTGTGGTTCTTTTTTATCATATCTGATAAAGGAAAATATTACAACTTTTTTTTTGTTACGTAAAGAAAAGTAATTGTATGATTTTTGTAACTATTTTTTCATGTTGGGTAAGATACAACAGCCGAAAGGGTTATGAGCAGATGGTTTCATGAGTATTTGGAATGTCTAAAGTTAATTTGTGTTCTCAAGATTAGTAGATGGATATAGAATATCTTTGTATAAGGACAAATTTGAAAACTTGTGGGCTATACAGTTAGTGTTAATAGTTTTCTAAGTACTGAGTACTTTCCCCTCATTTCTCAATAACGATATAAATGAACTGCCCGGTCAGTCCCTGAATTTGTATTTAAACTATATTGTTGATAAAGAGAATCCTAATGTGAAGTGTAATTTGCTCAGTGAAAAGAGACATTTTGACAATTATTTTGCAAACAAAATATATTTTTACTGTTTCCCCATTGAGGTTGAACAAACCTATTTATAGGGTAATTAAAGATGTCTTGTATTAGAAACACTCGAGCCAAGGAGTCGGATCCGCAGCCACAGGGATTCATCTCACAACAGTATACCTGCCATACAGACGCCTGACTTTTTAAAGTTGAGATTTTAAAACATTTGCCACAAAGAACAGACTATTTTCAATAAATTGCGCCAAAGTTGGCAGCTGTAAATATAGTTTTGAACTAAGAGGAATTTGGCTACATTAATCTGTGTCAAGCTCTGTTTTATTTTTACTAGAATTTAGGATCTATTTGAGAGTATTTTTTATTAGTCATGCAAAACCCCAATGTGTCTGAAAATAATCTATAAATCCTGTATGTAAAAAATAAGAAAAAGAAAAATGGTATAGTACAAACCAGTGCTTGATTGGTTCTCATGTTTTGTCTGCCAAATCACATTACTGTACTCATTGATTAAAAGGAGACTGGTGAGTTATGTAATATATTTTAGTAGTTATGGCACTTAACTGAAATACTGCATCAAAGTAGTTTGTCTCTCCAAAAGGAGATGTTTTGTAAAAAATATGAAATAATGTGTTGTCAAGTATCAGTACTTATTTTCCTTTGTACTCTTAAAATTGCTTCGTTTTATTATAAATGTTACTTTCCTTGTTATTTACTTAATGTTTAGTTGAATCTATCTGTTTTGTTATCCATGACCATTTCATTCAATGTTCTTTAATAAAGTAAATAATGTAATGTTCTGTCATTTTCCAGCTGTGATATATCAAGTTCAATATATTTATTTAAGGAAGATTTAAGACCTGTAGAAATAGACATGGTGCTTGATTATAGAGGAAATTTATTCAGGAGCCTTTAACAATGTATGTAGAAGTGAAATCCTGTAGATTTACATCTTAAAAATGATTATCTGATGACAGGCATATCACTTGCATTTGTGCCCTGAACAAATATGGACGATCAACACAAAAGCTAAACACAAACCAGACTAATCCACCTACAGTACATGATGATTATTTTGAACTTTTACCATCATCAAGTCTTCAGATTCACTCATGGCTGACAGAACATTAGAGGAGACACAGTAAGCAAGCGTTACCATAGCTACCCACTGAGATTTGTGTACTTGCTTCCAAGTTCTCTGTTCGTAATGAGAAAATCCAACAGCATGAATTCACACTGAGACCGAAGTAAATAAATATGATGATGAGGTCTCAGTCTGGCTTGGGTCCTACCCAGTCTCTGGTCACTGTGTTAGGAGCTGGGGGGCTGGGTCTGGGGGGCTGGGAGTGGGGGGCTGGGGCTGGGGGTCTGGGAGTGGGTCTGGGAGCCCTGGGGTAGGTGTCAGGGTTGGAGCATAGGAAAATAATGTTTTAACTCTCTTCTCCGGATGACAGGCCTTCGATCTCATCCTGGTCTCCTCCGATTGCCATCCAAAAAGCTTTAGCCACCTGAGAGACAAGTAAACTTGGAGTTACTCATAAAATGCATTGTCATTGTTTGAATCTGGTGACATCACTTCCTGTCCTTAAACAATGGCCTGGAACTGGTTGACATTTTGCGTCTCAAATTGTCATTTTGTATTTTTCTTGGTTTCAGGAAGAGGATGATGTTGCCTACCTTCTCTGCATGGACTTTTCTCTGCTCATGGGGTAAGGATGAAGCTTTTTCTACGATGAGAAAACAGAGTTTATTTGTACACAAGTTTGTTGCAGCTAACATTAGTTTTAGAGCACTGAAAGAAAATCTAATTCAGGCTTCACAAGTGGCATCATTACTGGTGTCTAATTTATGTTCATTTTAACGCGGAAGAATCAGAATCAGAATGCATTTGTATGTAATTGTCCTTCCTGTTTTTTTGGCACCTTTCATCTCCTTTAGTTTGGTAAAAAGACGCTCAAAGTTCTCTACGTCTGCATCTCCGACTGTCAGATTGGCCAGCTCCTGGATGTCCACGTCAATCATTGGATCTAGAGGTGGAAATGAGGGATTATAATGAAGCAATTATTTGCGTTAAAAAAAAAAAACAACACAGTGATTTGTAGATTATGCTAAGAATAATACTAGATGCTATGAAAAAATAAATAAAAATGCAGCTCAAACTCACCAACTAATGTGTCAATCTGTGTCTCCGAGTTTTCACTGGTCTCTGTCCTTGCTGCCTCTTGGATGTCATTTACGCCCCCTCCTGGCAAACTGGAGCACTGCCAATCAAAACGAGATTCAGTGGTGCCTGTTGCTATATACCACACAGATGGAAAATCCATATAGAGATGGACACCAACTCATAGACATACAAATACACTACAAAGAGGGCTGCTGATGGGACTTACGGAGGATTCTTGGCCGGGCCGTGGGGTGTTATGTCTGGAGGCCACTAGGCTGCTCATTAGGCCAAAGCCCTGATTGTGCTCTACGACAAGGAGATCATGAATGTAATAGTAGCATGGCCATCTCTAGTATCATCTTTGACACATATCTTAGTGACACAATGAAATTCAATAGATGTGGTATTTAACGGCATCTCACCATCCTTCATTTCTACACTGGACCAAACGTTGGCGTTGAGGGCCTGGACAATCCTCTTCACCCCGGTGGACTCTGGGAAGTCATCTGACAAACAATATGAAGACAGCGAATGTGATGAATGCTTTAGATGAAAGTTACCATAAGACAATTTTTTTGGTCAGCAGTGCAGTCTTACCATCTTCATCTGGTAGGTCTTGAGGGTTGAGTTCCACCAGCTCAAAGGCATGGCCTAAACACCACTGCTGTGCCTCGTGTCGAGTAACACCTGGGACGATTCATACACTTACAATGGACATCTCCAAAATCAGATTTCAAACGTAACTGTGAGTGATTCCGTTGTGGAAATGGAAGTGTTCAAACCGTAACGAGCTGTCGTCCAACTCACCGCTCTCACATACACGGTCACACACCAGGATAAGCACCTCAGGAGCCAGATCTTCAACCACAGACACCCAGGGAGACAGCCTGTCTAAACCATCCTTCTGTCAGGGCGAAAAGAAGGTCGCGGAGGAAGCTGATACACCTGTTGTGACCTTTGGGTGTCAATGGACATTTCAAATATAATGACTTACCACTGTACTGTCAAAGTAAGCTATAAAAGCTTGCATGGACTGCGCTATCTCTGATGTCATTTGGAACGTGCTGGGCACCACACATAGACTGACGTCTGCTGTGTAGTACTTGTTGTTGATCGTCCATGGATACCAAATCACAGATTGTTGCTGCTTAGAAGGCTGGGGCAAAGACGTTGTACCAATGATTTCTAAAAGACAAATAAAAGTCTGGTAGATTCAAACTTTATGGTCAGATAGCGTCGGAGTGATTGTATTTGCGTGTCAGTTACTAAAGTGTATAACTTGAACTCTAGGGACGTGACAATGATAGTTAGGGGTAGTGTTAAGACTTGTCTACATGTCTTTTGTCCCATGAATATGAAACAGTTCTGTATCAATGACATGCTGCGTACATGATGATTAGAAATTATCCTTATCATTATTATGTGTGATACTGGACAGTTGAGTGTGTGCTCAACCCTATAATTGACAAACGTTGATATTAGCAAGGCAGTTGACAGCTGTTAGCTAATACTTATGTCGACGACAATGTAAAAACATACATAGCACACACGAATAAGACGATCTTTAAAGATCTGCTTCAAAAGGATAACTAGCCAAAGCTTATTTCCTCAAATTATTACTAGAGACAATTAACTAGCTAGATGAAGTGAAGACATATACCTAATAATGCTAGCTAGCTAACTCACATAGCCTAGACCAGGGCTACTGTATTATACCCTGCTTCCATTCACTGTCTAGTTGTTAAAACTTACGTTTAATTAGTTCCTCCTCTTTAAAGCCAATGTCACAGCTTGTAATGAGTACAGACGGAACAACAGTTGCTGTGCCTTCTTCAGACACTGACATATTGCAAGGCTCAACAAACGTTAATGTAAAATACTACCCAGCGAGCTAGCTCAGCAGTTACTAGCAAAACAAACCTTCGCGACTCGAGTGAATCACGTCCTCTCAACTCTGAACCTGCAGCGGTAGCGAGTATTTCCGGTAGCAAAATGTCCATGCAGAAACAAACGCATTTTTAAGCGGCTTGTGAATCTAAATGTATTTAAAATCGGACAGTTTGACATGTTTAGTAATATCTCCAATATACAATCTTGTATTTAGCTAGTTTGATATCCAATTTAATGTACGATGTTATTTCTGCTTCCGGAATTGGTGTCCCGTTGTCATGGCTACTGTGTTTCCAATTTTGTAGCTAGAAATTATGTGGAAAGTGACATGCTTTCAGAAACAACAAGTGACCTAGACAGCCGTGGTATTAATGGATGAAGAGGGGAAGCAATCAGATCAATCTCACTTTATCATGAAACTCTGAAAAAGTTTTGTTTTACAAAGATTGTAGACTTTGTTTTACAAAGTAATGGCAGATATCCTTCAGAACACAGATGAACTGGGAAGTATTTTAATCCAGGTAAATTAAGTCTAGCTAGACTAGCTACTACGAAACAATGTGTGAACCGGCTTTAAACAAAGTTTAAACAAAGTTAGCACTACTGTATAGCTAGGTATATCAATTAATTAATTATTCAGAACTGATATAAGAAATCATAAGGAGTTTCCATAGAGATAGCACTATATGCTTGCCCTTTCTTGAGGTTGTAGAAGACCTGACGGTTTTCATTATCTACGTTTTATAATCTCTATGATTATCCAGGTTCAAGATGATTTGAAAAAACTGAAGCGTAGTCTTGGCAGGATTACTCTTCATGAAAAGGGAGAAACATTTAACATCAAAGCTTTGGACACTGCCATTCACAGGACAGAACATGGAATCAGAGTGAGTTCTTGGTGGGCCTTTCTGTTAGACCATTTTACAGAATTGGGACCTTTCACATTTATTTGACGACAGATGTGCTGGCAATATAAAAAAAGCACATCCAATATTGTTGAAATATAAGTTATTTCTGCATATCATAATCATTATCTGTCAATAGAAGCGAGCAGAAGAGTATTTAAAGACAGTGAATAAACAGGTGCTGACACTTCCAAGCATTGAAGACTTGGAAAAAAAGAAAGTTCAGATATCCAAATGGTAAGCAAGCAATAGGACTGCCAAACCATCACTCAGACCTGTCACTCTTTTGTGAAAGCTATGAAAAACTTGTGGTCTTTTACACAGGAAACCATCTCTTGATAGTATCCCAGACATGCGTCCTCAAAGAGGGCAGGGTGTGATGCCTTCAGCTGGGGAGAAGGTTAAGTATCCTCCTGCCCCACTAACCTTCAGGACTAGATTTTCTTAAAAACCGTCACAACCACAACGCGCCAACATATGACAATACTTTATACAACTGAGAGTTGGGTTGAATACGTTTCTAATGCTCTGTTTCACAGCACAAGGCAGCGTTGACGATGCGCTTGCTCTGTAATCCCGTTCACCCAAAGAACAGAGTTGTCATGCACCAGAGCTATGGAATACAGCTTCCTGACCTGCCCAAGAGATCAACCACCTCAGTGAGTAGTAGTCTTTACTGTACATAGACTGATGTAGATGTTTTACCTGGCTTAAAATTAATTTATAATTTATTTATTATATTTCTGCTGCATATTTTCTTCCGAAATGGCAGTAAACGAAGGTAAACGATCTGATGTGACCTTTTTTGATTCTAGTAAGTGTGTATTTTGAACAGATTATTGAAATATTTGGCCGCTTCTAAACATGTTGCTATAAGAAGCCACTATTTGTTTATGTACTTTGTAATAATTTTCGTTTTAAAAGGTTGATTCACTCGGCTTATCTTGGCTTTTGTTGATGTGGCACATCAACACATACATAAAACACCTACTTCTGGACTTGATTAGAAATTATTTCAGGTTTGTAATTGAGATGAATTAGACAATTGGTGTTCAACACTGGAAAGTTTCCAGCTCCAAATCATTGCCTGAAACCTAAAGGCAGATGCCACCCGCTGAAATAAGAAGTGATAGGACAGTTTATGTTAACAGATGACTCAATTCCACATGCCCAGAGACAGACTGTGGTGTGAAGGTCACATGGTTTAGAGATGACAGCCAGCACATGTCTTCGTAAACAAATTAATCTTTTCAAAGGTCGCCATTCGTTCCAGACAGTTTTCATGCTCAGCTTTCCCCTCCAATCTCCCCCCTGCTCCGTATACTGGGCTTGTCACGAGGGCCGAGGCTGTCACTCTGAATAAGAGGAGGACGTAAGAGCTGGCTGCAAGAAGCGGAGAGGAGCAGATTGCAGTACATCAGCATTCTATTAAGGAAACCTGCGCCTGATTGCTGTGCTATGGGCTGCTGGTTTACAGCTGTCTCTGGACAGGAGTGGATACCTGCTCCAGCATGCCAATAAGACAGCCGTAGCCTACCCAACTGGTAACCACTGGCTCCCTGCCCATTGCTTTCTCTTGCAGCTTCGGCCAGCTCTCCTCTCCTCCTGTCTGGGAAGCAGCTTTTGCACTTGTGCAATTTTTCGCAAAGATGCCCCTATTTCCCCAGCTCCCCCGCTCCCCCCCCAACACGTCTGAAACAGATGTGTGCCTTTAAGGAGTGTCTCTCTCAGCACCTGGCTACTGCCAGAGGTCTGTCAGAGAGCTCAGTGGTCTGAGGAGACACAAGCAGGCTAGCATCAGGTGAAGAGTCTGGAGGAACAGCAAGGCAGAAACGGTGCAGGCCGCCTTCGCTTCAGTGTTCTTTTCAAGCACAAGTTTGTGCCTTGTGTCGGGTGAAATCATCTGAGAATTTCATCCCATAGGTCGTATCTCATACATTGTTTCTACAGTGGAGCTCGAAATTGTTTGGCTGGACGTTTTTGTATTAAACTAGCAATAAAACATCTGTGTAATTTTGGTAGAACAGTAAAATGAATACGTTTTATCATCTCCGACTGATTGATTGCTGCAGGGAGGGAACTTATTTGCCACGTTACAATAGTTTTAACTGCTGTGTTTTTAGCTTTCTTTCCTTTAATGAATGCAGAAAATCTGTCGGTTGTAATCACACAGCATTCCTTCCCTCCCTTTCACAGTCTCGCTGCCAGAAAGTCATATTTCCTGACATCAACAAGCTGCCACTGGTCTGATTAATGGATGGTTGCCTCCTAGCCTTTTGCAAAGTTTTGTTTTGAGGAAACTCTAGTCAGTGATCCGAGACTAATAGCCCTCTAGTTGAACAAGCTATCAAACTTGTAGTTTGATATTTCTTTTTGATGGCCCTTGAGGCCAGTATTTTGCTTCAGTCAGGGAGGCTGGTGGGTTCATTCCAAGATCCATAGCAAGATGTTTCCTATTGTTTTGTCTCATTAGCTTCCATCTCACAAAGTAGTCACGGGGCCCACCGCGGGAAGTCTATCCATCGTGCCAGGGGGCACGCGCTGCAACCTCTACTTGGCACCCCCACTGTCAGAAGATGACATGAAAGCAGGTGAACACACACTTCCTTCCTCTCCTTCCCTCTCCATATCGTAGCACCGTCCGCAAGGCTCTGGGAATGATGCGGTCCTGATGTGTAGTATTTTTTGTTCCAGGCATGGCGAGTCTCGTGGAGAAGGGTTTCCCCCTGTCAGCTGCAGAACTCTGTTTGTTTCAGACCTCTGTGCATCCAAAGGCAGCTCCTCTCCATCACAGAGAGCCGTCTTCCAAGACCGGTCAGTACCTTCCTCTCATCTTGGAAATGTAACCCCGAGAAATAATGAACAGAAGCTGTCGTTTTGCTTTGGGCCCTTTCTGTCAAAATCCCTTACCTCAAGCCATCTGTATTTAAAGAGCCGGCTTGCCTGTAGGGACAGCTGCCAGTCAGATTTGACAGTGATGTCTGTGCCTGGTTAGCTACAGTAAACACACAGCCTGTGTGATAGAGTGGAAATGCCGCTGTTTTTTTTTTTCTTTCAGCTTCACCAGAGAGGATGTCCAAGTGTCTGAAGGATTTGACTTTGGGTAAGGAGATGACGAAAGCTGAACACGAACGGCCACCCACCTGGACCCACACCCCTCCCCCCTCCGCCGCTTCCAAGACCGCCAACCAACGACACATGTCGCAAGGCGCTGCCCGACTCACGTCTCTCAACCCTCAGGTATCATCCTTAAACCAGCCCTAATGACAAAGGAGAGACGAACGACCAGAGTAACGTTAGCACTTAATGTTTACCTTGAGTTTCGTTCAACCACACCGAGTTCCAGCCCCTGTCTCTCTCCGCAGTGTCGGCCCTCTCCAGCTCCCCTGGTCATCAGTAAATTGTCCTTTGTCATAACAGAGGGGCGGATCAACCCCACTGCACCTGATTTCTGCTGCTTCAAGCAGCACTACTGCCTGAGCTGGGGCACGGTGGTGGAGGCTCTGTGGAGCCTGGAGAGGCTGCTCCGGGAGTTTGCTGTGCCCAGGGCGCAGGTGAACGGGAGACGTTTGGTGGAGCTGGCCCAGGGTAGGGGGCCGGCCTGGGCCGGGGGCGGGGGCGGGGGCAGCTCTGTGGAGCGCCTCCTCTCAGTGTTGGAGAACAGGGAGGAGGTGTGGGACCTGGTGTACCGCCCAGGTCAGCGCTACAAGGGGGAGGGCGGCACAGAAGTGGCCGCAGTCCGCATTCAGACCTGCTGGAGGCGCCACACGGCCCGCGCTGCCTACCTGCTTCACCGCAAGCGCAAATGGGCAGCGGGGACCATAGCCATCTCCTGGCTGATGCACGCTCAGCTGGGCCGTGTCCGGAAGGCCCTGCAGGCCACACGCCTCAGACACCTGGAGAACTTCCGCACCAGAGCCCAGGTGCGGCTGGCTGTACAGACCCTGTCTGTACCTCGCGACACACATACGCACACCCTCGACGCACGCCAGCCTTTCACCACAAATGTGGATATAACCTTCATTACCGACATCTAAATTAACTGGGGTCTAGTAAAATGAGTAGTCTGTTTTTGATTAGGAGGTTTAGGCAGGTATATGACAGCACACTCCTCCCATATGCAATGTGTATAAATCCATGTGTCAGCGCAGATGTCTTGTTTAGGCTGTCATCTTGCTTGTAACATCTTTATGATCACGGGCAGTCAGTTTAATTAGCCTCTACAAATCAATTTATTTTTACCAGAATTTGGTGCATGTATACATGCACTAATGTATGTTCTCAGCATTTAAACATCCATACCCTGTTAATTAAGCCCCTAATCTTCCCCTGGCAGAATCATCATGTACCTTACTGAGTGAATTAATTTAGAGAAGATGTTTCTAAGTAAGCACATAATTTAATTAAGGTGATTTTTTTATGCTTGGTTGGTCCTGTTAAGCCCAGAGAAATACAAGCTCGATGTGTTTTAGCTGCTCAGTGAAGTGTTGAGTTTGTGTGTGTATCTGTGTTTGTCTGTGTGAGGGTGTGTGTGTGTGTCTGTGTGAGTGTGTGAGTGTGTGAGTGTGTGTGTGTGTGTGTGTGTGAGTGTGTGCATGAGCAGGCAGTCCTCTCACTCATCACTGTTCCTATCTCATCTCCAGCATCTGGCAGCCAACTGGAAACACGTCCAGTCTTCCTGGAGGACCATTATCCACATCCCCTCATTAGGTAGCTATATCTCAGCCTGCCTGCCCTCATCCTGCCTGCTCTCAGCCTGCCTGCCCTCATCCTGCCTGCTCTCAGCCTGCCTGCCCTCATCCTGCCTGCTCTCAGCCTGCCTGCCCTCATCCTGCCTGCTCTCAGCCTGCCTGCCCTCATCCTGCCTGCTCTCAGCCTGCCTGCTCTCATCCTGCCTGCCCTCATCCTGCCCTCATCCTGTCTGCCCTCATCCTGCCCTCATCCTGCCCTCATCCTGCCTGCTCTCAGCCTGTCTGCCCTTATCCTGCCTGCCCTCATCCTGCCCTCATCCTGCCCTCAGCCTGTTTGCCCTCATCCTGCCTGCCCTCATCCTGTCTGCCCTCATCCTGCCTGCTCTCATCCTGCCTGCCCTCATCCTGCCCTCAGCCTGCCCTCAGCCTGCCTGCCCTCAGCCTGCCTGCCCTCATCCTGCCTGCCCTCATCCTGCCTGCCCTCAGCCTCCCTGCCCTCAGCCTGCCTGCTCTCAGCCTGCCTGCCCTCAGCCTCCCTGCCCTCAGCCTGCCTGCTCTCAGCCTGCCTGCCCTCATCCTGTCTGCCCTCATCCTGCCCTCATCCTGCCTGCTCTCAGCCTGCCTGCTCTCAGCCTGCCTGCTCTCATCCTGCCTGCCCTCATCCTGCCCTCATCCTGCCCTCAGCCTGCCTGCCCTCATCCTGCCCTCATCCTGCCTGTCCTCATCCTGCTCTCAGCCTGCCTGCCCTCAGCCTGCCTGCCCTCATCCTGCCTTCATCCTGCCTGCCCTCATCCTGCCTGCCCTCATCCTGCCCTCATCCTGCCCTCATCCTGCCTGCCCTCATCCTGCCTGCCCTCATCCTGCCCTCATCCTGCCCTCAGCCTCCCTGCCCTCATCCTGCCTGCCCTCATCCTGCCTGCCCTCAGCCTCCCTGCCCTCATCCTGCCTGCCCTCATCCTGCTCTCATCCTGCCTGCCCTCATCCTGCTCTCAGCCTGTCTGCTCTCATCCTGCTCTCAGCCTGTCTGCCCTCATCCTGCTCTCAGCCTGTCTGCTCTCATCCTGCTCTCAGCCTGTCTGCCCTCATCCTGCTCTCAGCCTGTCTGCCCTCATCCTGCTCTCAGCCTGTCTGCCCTCATCCTGCTCTCAGCCTGTCTGCCCTCATCCTGCTCTCAGCCTGTCTGCCCTCATCCTGCTCTCAGCCTGTCTGCTCTCATCCTGCTCTCATCCTGTCTGCCCTCATCCTCCCTGCACACGCTGCACCTGTCCAGCCCGGTCTCACCACACTGCTGCTCTGCTCCGATCTGCAGCCTGACTGCAAGCTGCCTCCTCTCCCCTAAATGTGTGTCGGCAGGGAAAACCCCCACTCTGAACATGATGAGAGTGCAAATGCCAGAGAACTGAACAATTTGGCCTCAATCGCCATTTAATTTGGAGATTAAGCGAATGAAAATCCATTATGGATGGATATTTCATAAGGGACACTAGAGAATTGAAAGCAATGGACTAAAAAAAGGCTACACGAGAAACAATCCCTTCCTCTTACTGTAAGCAGAACGGGTAGGCTAGAATCCATCGTTAAGTCAGTTTGAAAAAGTATGTCTCATTTTGACAGTAATCAGATGTGCATTCTAAATCATTAAACAATAGTCTGAAATTATTAGGCCTAATTACCAGCAGATGGAATGCTTTATTTGCACTTAGGGTGGCTGAGGAGAGTGCTGTGTGAGCAAGGATAATTAGGAAGTTGAACCCCATTGTTGTTAATTAGCATGAATTCAATCATTTAATTACCTTTATTCATTGGAGAATCCTCTCACATACACTCCAGAGTGAACCTCTCTGGGTCTGCCCCTGTCTGTTTGTTCCAGAGCTATCTGATTGGACATGGGTCCTCAGGGCTTATTATGGATATTACTGCTAGTTAGTGGAGGTCACAGTACCTACCTGGAATAAGCCCTCATTTGATACTACATGTTGTATTCTAACACAGCAGTAAACGGTGATTGTAACCCTGCTCTCCCTGTGGCAGGCTACCCGCATCCCCATCGCTTCAGCCTGAAGGGCTTCCACATCCTGCAGAATATCCAGATGGGTCGCCTGTGTGACGTGAGAGGTAGGAACACACACACACACAGACACACACGCTGCCGCAATACACACTGCACTGTTTCACGGTACAGCAGCCTCATCTGTGGTGCGCTGGTGCGCTGGTCCCGGCTGCTGTGTTGTGCAGATGAGAAGGTGCAGGTGATCTATGTGTCTCCGGTGAACCTGGGGGAGGATCTGGCCCTGTACTACACCAGACTGCTGAGCCTGCAGGGGGGCAGGGAGGGGGGCAGGGAGGGGGGCAAGGAAGGGCCCGCTCAGGCCCCCTGCGTCCAGCGCTTCACCATCATCACGCCTGATGCTCTGGAGTACTTCCCGGTAAGGACCACCTCATCCATGCAAGTTCCCCAGATGTTTCTCATAAGTAGGTTATTTATTAGGCTAATTGTATTTTTTTTGCGGATTAATTATTTCAAGTATTACTCTTGCCTTACTGGATGGAGTCAGGCACCAGTTGATTTCTGTGCCCATCTGAAGTTTATATATTCTCCTCAAGGGGGTGCTGGAGGAGGTTTCTTCTGAAGCCCACCGTGAACAGTCCGATTTGATTCATCCATGTTTGCATTTTTATTACCTTTTAATGAGAATGATCATGAGACACATATTTCATGTTTTCATGTTTCGTGTAAGGCTTTTAAATAATTAATCTAGGTTAAACCTTTAAGGGAATTCGAAATCACCATCGGGTAGTTTAATGCTCCTTATCATATACATGTATTTATTTGGATATTCCTATAGACACAACCTGCTTCAGCAGAGCACTGTATTGACGAGATGAGTTAAATCACTTATTATTCACTGCTTCATGTAAGTGTCTCCTGCTCCAGATAAAAGCGTAGCATGGCAGCATTCGTTTTTCTCGATTGATTTTCCCGCTGCTTTGTTGTTAAACTATGCCAGACGTGTTGCTGAGATGAATCACTGTTACCCATGGCCGCCAGCGCATTCTGCCAGTGACAGAAGGGATAATTCCATGTGGATCAAATAAATACAGATGTTAAGTAATTAGTTGTTTTCCCAAGGAACGCTACCACACATTAAAGATGTGAAGGATAGGGGAAGGCTTTGCATTGGCAGCTTTTATCAATTGAACCTGCTGAAATACAGGAGAGGTCACGACCCCCGCTGGCTGCTACAATGACAGAGCAGTTATGTGTTTGCTGTGATCCATCAGGACCGAACGCACACGTAAACCGCTCTCCTCTGTCCTCTCCTCTGTCCTCTCCTCTGTCCTCTCCTCTGTCTTCTCCTCTGTCCTCTCCTCTGTCCTCTCCTTTGTCCTCTCCTCTGTCCTCTCCTCTGTCTTCTCCTCTGTCCTCTCCTCTGTCCTCTCCTCTGTCCTGTCCTCTCCTCTGTCCTCTCCTCTGTCTTCTCCTCTGTCCTCTCCTCTGTCCTCTCCTCTGTCCTGTCCTCTCCTCTGTCCTCTCCTCTGTCTTCTCCTCTGTCCTCTCCTCTGTCCTCTCCTCTGTCCTCTCCTCTGTCCTCTCCTCTGTCCTCTCCTCTGTCTTCTCCTCTGTCTTCTCCTCTGTCCTCTCCTCTGTCCTCTCCTCTGTCCTCTCCTCTGTCCTCTCCTCTGTCCTCTCCTCTGTCCTCTCCTCTGTCCTCTCCTCTGTCTTCTCCTCTGTCCTCTCCTCTGTCCTCTCCTCTGTCCTCTCCTCTGTCCTCTCCTCTGTCCTCTCCTCTCCTTCAGACCCACAACATGTGCCTGTCCACGCTGCTCAGGTACAGCCCCCACACCCTACGGCGCATCCGGAACCTGATCCAGGGCAAGCAGGCCTACATCGTGGGCGGGGTAGCCCACGTGGACGACCTGGCCGTGGCTGATGAGCTGGGGGTGGCCATCCTGGGCTCGGAGCCCGCCGTAGCCCATCTCTACGGCACCAAGTCTGGAGGCAGGAGGGTGTTCACCAGTGCCGAGGTCGACGTCTCCCCCGGCCAGTGGGACATCTACTCCTTACAGCAGGTCCTCACAGCATCCCTACCAGACCCCACCCCCTCCACACCTGCTTCTCCCCCACTACTTCTGCAAGTCTCCTTTTCTTGTACCGCTGTTCCTCCACATGAGCGTTTCCCTCCTGTCTCCTCCAGCTCCACGAAACCCTCGCCCGGCTGATGACGGACAACATGGACGTGCGGCGCTGGCTCTTCAAGATGGACGCCGAGCTGGGGGGTCGAGGCACGGCGTTCTGCGACGTGTCCCACCTGAGCTGCCACGCCTGGGCCCAGCAGGAGTTCCAGCGCCACGGGCCTCAACGCTGGAGGACCGCCTGGGCTCAGGTACGAGAGGTGACCCTTTACCCCAACACCACCCCTCCCTCCCTCCGCTCTCTCTCTCTCCCTCCGCTCTCTCCCTCCACTCTCTCTCTCCCTCCGCTCTCTCTCTCTCCCTCCGCTCTCTCCCTCCACTCTCTCCCTCCGCTCTCTCCCTCCACTCTCTCCCTCCCTTTCTCCCTCCGCTCTCTCTCTCTCCCTCCGCCCTCTCCCTCCCTCTCTCCCTCCGCTCTCTCCCCCACTCTTTCACTCATTTGTGACAAGCGACCGCTTGGCAGACTCCACAGAGGGGCCCACTGTTCTGTGCACCCCCATTATCATACGATGATGTCGGGAACAGTCACAGACGTTGCGATCTAGAGAGGCCACATGCCCCTGCCACTGCGAAGGTCACCGTGATGTCAGAGGACGAGCCATGGGGTCAGCTCTATGACTCAAATCATCCAAGGTCCTTGCTGCACGGTCTTTTCTCACACAGCGATCGATAAATGGCCTGAATAGATACAAGTTCCTCCAGCCAATATCCATTATTTACAGAACCGCCATTAGTTGGATTTTATATGTAGAAGAGGACAGCAAACTGCAAAGTAGGTTGAATGAATCCACTCATTCACCTTGTGTGCAGTGACAGTTTCGAGCCGTTCAGAGTGAACATGGCTCAGAGAGAGCTCCCCTCCCACTCAGAGAACTGTACATTCATTTTCACCATAAAACCCTCCTCAACATAGCGGAGTGATTCATGATGTTAACAAGGTAATCCATGGCCAATGGAGGTTTTAGTGTTATAGACTAATATGAGAATACTACTGTAGTGGACTATGGAATGAACTTTGAACGTTGAAACGTTTATAATTGGAGCACCTGCATATGAATGAAAGTGTATCTTTGACGCATATTCCAAACAAAAAGTGTCATGCATATGTGCTTAACAGTTAGCATTAACGGAGCACACTTCTAATGAGTCCACACAGCTTCTTGGCCTGTGGCTCTTACTCCGTATATGCTTTCAAAGTAGCTTTTGATTTCCTGTCATGTGTTAATTACTTGTTTTGCCATTGAACATGATGCTTTGTGCAAACTAATTACAGGCTAATCATTATGGGCTTGGAGCACACTGCTTTTGCCTTTTTTATTCCGTTCCTTAGAGCAGCCTCAAGGTCTGGAGATCCAACTCTCCCTTTCAACCATTAAGTCTGTCCCTGATTCACGGAGCGGCGGGCCTCGACCAGGGCTGTAATTGTTGGAACATCGGTGCTGTTAATTACGACACAGAGTGGTTGAGCCACCGCCAAGGTCCATAATGGCGGCTCGGTGGTGGCGTCGTAGGAGGCAGAGTAAATGGGTTTTTTTCTCCACCAGCTGGGGTCCCAGGGAGAGCTGTGGGCAGCAAGGGCCCATAGCCCTGGGGCTCCAGGCCCATAGCCCCGGGGCTCCAGGGCCATATGGAGGCAGCACTTTGCCCGGGCCCAGCTCGACACCTTGCTCTTTTAATCAATGACAAGATGGGGTGCATTGAGGTTATGTTACTGTTAGTCTCTCTTCTCCCTAAATGATTGCCTTGCCTCTCTTTTTCCACGATGCTTTGTGTATCTTTCAGAGGGGACGCTCGCCAGCTAATGGTTGTAAAGTAGAACAGCTTGCCTAGCCTGTGCATTGTCCGTTCGATTTAAGGCAAACTCAAACACATCAATATTTGATGGATCTTCTAACTTATCTTCATGGTGGGAAATGCAGACAATCAAAACACAGCTACACACATTGAGATAAAGTTCTTATTACTGTAGCATGAAATGCTGCGACTGCAGTAGTAATGGTATAAATGCCACTCTCAATGAATTGAACACATATTGCTATTTGTAAACAACTATAATCCATGAATAGGTGCATACAGTTAATGTTTGTTGAGAAAGACAATTGCTGTGTTCATTAAAAGAAATGCAGCTCGCAGTTTAAATCAATTATTCATGGAACACCATAATGTAAAAATGTAAATAACCATATTTCCTGTTAGGATCTGCAGTTTTGCCGGGGGCAATTGTTATGCCTGCCCCACACCTCAAAGATAAACCATGAAACATCAGACAGGGGAGGGGGGAGAGAGTTGCCCCTGTGTTTTTAGCAGACTGTGCGCATATTGTTTAATTATTGACTGTTGTGCTGGGCTCAGCGTGAAGAGAAGGCTGGCTAAACTCACAGAGAGGAAGAATAGAGGAGCGCCATGTGGCCCGCTAGAAGAATGCCCGGGCCAGCCAGCTCCAGGCTGCGGAGGGGAGGCATGGAGGGGGCCAGCCAGCTCCAGGCTGCTGGAGGGGAGGCATGGAGGGGGCTAGCCAGCTCCAGGCTGCTGTAGGGGAGGCATGGAGGGGGCCAGCCAGCTCAAGGCTGCGGAGGGGAGGCATTGAGGGGGCTAGCCAGCTCCAGGCTGCTGGAGGGGAGGCCCGGAGGGAGCTAGCCAGCTCCAGGCTGCTGGAGGGGGCTAGCCAGCTTCAGGCTACTGGAGGGGAGGCATGGAGGGGGCTAGCCAGCTCCAGGCTGCTGGAGGGGAGGCATGGAGGGGGCTAGCCAGCTCCAGGCTGCTGGAGGGGGCTAGCCACTCCAGGCTGCTGGAGGGGAGGCATGGAGGGGGCTAACCGCTCCAGGCTGCCGGTGGGAAGGCCTGGAGGGGGCAGGAAGAGGGACATGGCTGCAGAGCCCCCCTACACATCATGGGGTCCATGGCCTGCAGCTCAGTGTTCCAGCCGGCCGCCCCCCCCCCCCCCCCCCCCCCCGGACCTCCACACCATTTACACAGACAGAAGTTAAAGACGTGTAGATCTGGACCCATTCAACGCCTGAACGGAGCCGTAGACACACTCATGCTTACGAACACACAGTCTGAATGGATCATTAGGTTGCGGAGGGAAAACGACACGTAATAGCATCAACAGAAGGAGTGAATATGGCCTTTCTCGTCGGCTGTGTGCAGACAAATTGAGTACAACAACTTGTTTTAGTTATTCAAAAAGACACTATGTGGGATAATCACAACATGTAATATCTTTGTTTGGGACCATGAATGTAACCTCTATAGAAACTTTGTTTCCAAATGGGCTTCAAGGTTCCTGTTAGTACAGACGATATCCAAATGGACATGCCTAATAGCCTGATTGCTCTGACTAAGAAGAGTTCACTTATTGCCCATCCCTATTTCCATGCGGTCCATTTCCAACACAGTACAGGCTTATTCCCCACAGAGCTTTGGACTAATGCAACGACTGTGTTACTGCTTAAGAATGAAAGCAGTCAGGACTGTCCCACTGTGATAAGGCCAGAGACTGCACTCAGGCTAGTTCCAGGACATGTCCCTCGAGTTGTTACAGTCTATAATGGAGAGATCAAACGACAATGAAAGAGCCGAGCCAACATCTATTTTATTTATGGCCAGATTGCTTAGTTTTATGTGGACGCCAAGCAAGGCATGAATCCTCTCATATAGTGGCGCTCGCAGTTTAAGTCCAAATAAAATATTGTAAAGTACCCTCCTTTTCTTTTTTTCCGAGCCATCGTCCCTGTGAAGCGCAAAGGCAAAGTCTCGGGGTGAGGCTGCTCTTGCGTTGAAAACGGCAGCCGTTCCTGTACACTTTTTGCCACACCATTGTGTGCTTTATGGCTTGTGGAGGAGGGAAATCACTGTGCAGCGTTTGACCTCGACTCTTACAGTACTTGAATATGATGATGGCAGTTACATGACTGGAATATCAACAGCCTAATCTGCTGGTATATCTTACCCAGCGAAGCCAAACAGAACACGCTCCAAACAGTTAGAGTATGTTAAAGATGACAAAGGAAAAAGGCGTTCTTCTCCCGGAAATGTATCCACCCTCTCTTTTATTCAGTAAATGGTGTCGTGTGCTCTTGTTGGTTTTAAAATACGACAATAGTTTTTTTTTATACTAAGCTTTTATTTGCAATTTGGTGCACACTATTAAAAGTACACAGAACTAAATTTTGTTCTTTTAAGAAGCCATAAAAATGACCATAAAGAGTATATTTTTATGGTAAGTTTACTATGTTAGTTGCGCCACGTTATATCAGTCATGTTGTCAGCCACACCACGTTAGTGCATGAGAGTGTGCGGTACATTATTTATACAGTAAAAAAGGTCAGACGAGAGTGTGCACTAATTACTAAACTGTTTTCGGGACACCTGCTGAAAGTGAAACTTGGCAATTAACAACATAATTAAGTAGCAAAGCCATTAGGGCATTTCCTAGTTACAGAAACAAGAGCGGTATTGATCAGAGTCGGGGCCCTGATTGATCCCTTGATAGATGGGCCTAGCTTTGGTATTCATCAGGCTGCAGGGAAGGCAGTTGTTATTGAGGGCAGGTGCTGTCTCCATGCTTGTGAGTTAAAGCCATTAGACTGCTGAGGCCCTCTGATAATAGACTGTCACTCAGACCCCCCCCCCCCCCCCCCCCCCCCCCCCCCCCTCTCTCTCTCTCTCCGGCCATCTGAGACTCACAAAGGGATTGGTCAGCCATTGAGGGTTTGAAGGTTAACAGCCACAGTTAGTACCCGTACAGATAACGTCTCAGACAGGCCTTAACCGGTGGACGCTGTTATCACGTTAACATTTGTAGGGCTGGTGTGTTGGATGATGATGTGTGTGTCTGTGCCCCCCCCCCCCACACACACACACACACACAGGAGGTGGTTCTGATCAGGTACCTGGAGGAGGTGCCAGTGTGGTTGGCTCATCACGCCAGGCCAGTCAGTACCTCCTGTTACCCAGACTGGGCTGTCTTCCTGAAGGCCTTCCTCAGACAAGGTCACACACACACCAAAAAATTCAATAAATACCATTTATATTTCATTTATTTCTTGGTCATCCCATTTACTCCCTTTTTTATTTCCTTATTTCGGACTCGTCTACCACGCTTGTGTTGCACCCCCCCCCACCCCCGCTCCTCCACCACCACCCCTTCCTCCTCCTGCACCTCCTCCTCCGGCCCTGTGTGTGTCCAGGTGGAGTGGTGGAGGCCTACCCCCCCTCTGACAGTGTGACCTGCCTGACAGTAGACCTGCTGCTGGAGCCTGGGGGGGAGGTGACCATGCTGTCCTGTGGGGACCAGCTGCACGGCCCCAGCGAGCTGGAGGCGGCCGGCTCCTCTGTACCCCAGAGCTCCGTGTGCCCAGACGTCCTGCACTCCGTCTGCAGCAGGGTGGGACGATCCTGCCTGCGACGCCACATCGTGGGCTACGTCTCCCTCGACCTGGCCACATTCCTGGAGCCCCGAACCCTGGAGCAGAAGGTGAGCAACACACACACGCGCGCATGCATTATTGGCTGTCTTTCTCTCTCTCTTTGAAAGCCAACCCTTGGCTGTGGAGGCTGTGAACTGTGGTCTGGCTGTCAATGAAGCGTTCAGTTTCACCATGCTGGTCAGAGAGATCAATTTACTGTGGCTGGGGTACCGATCCGCATCAGCAGATAGACGCCTCCCCTACTGGCCCCTGGGGGGCTGTGAAACAGGACAGGCAAACAGTGGACAAGGGGCCAAATGTTTCACAAGGCCATCTAATAAACTGTCAGGTCTTATTGTGTCAATGAACTGATTCCCCTGTTCAAGACGTGCCCTTTAACCTCGAAGCAGCCCAGAAATTCAGTGCTTGTAGACGATAGGTCATTCTGAGGTGATTTGCTGGCTTGGGGAGGTGTGTCTGTTAGTGTGCTACCATGTGATGGATTAGTGACATGTTATATTTGGATGATCTCTGTGTGTTTGCTATAACAGCAAGTCTTGGTCCTCTCAAATGTGGGTTTATTTTCTGTTGACAGCTTTGATCTATGAATTTGGAAACCGAGCGCTTTATGATTGTTTAACCTCTGCTCTTAGCATGTGGCTTCATCGACTGCGTATTGATCTGCAGCTATAAAATGAAATGAGTGTATGAGTTCTGTGCACGATACGGCCAATGAAATAATGAAACAGAGTGGACAGTTTACATCGGGTAACAAAGCGGAGAGCGGGACAGTGGCCCAGCGAGGAGAACCTTTGACAAAGACACTTCTCATATCCTTTATCCAATAATACCAGTTGTATTCCTACAGGATTTCAGATCCTAAACAGACTTTGCGTCCAGTCAGTGGTTTGTTTCTCTGCCACTAGAGGGTAGCATCATATGGACTGAGGCTAGGCACTGTGAGACTACTTTAGACAAGTCTTTGTTATGAATTGTGCTCTCTAACACTTAGAAATCTGATGGAAGAACTGAACATCTTAAGTGGTACCACCACCGACAGTAAGGCGGGGGGAGGGTGCCTGGCACACATGGGGTCTTCCTTTACAAAGGTCTAATGGGATCCATTTAGACCAGGGGCATTTAGAAATTGGAAAGGCTTTGCAGAGCAAAGAGGCTGGCATTATTTGATGTGATTTTCTTTGGCCCTCAGGGCCAGTAGGACTGTGCAGCAACCCACCAAAACCACTGAGGAGTCTGGATCTATTACTTACTACTAGCATGACTCAAAATTACACGGAGAGTACAGCATATAATGAAGGCTGTACTGAGTTGCGGTGTTTTTAACGCAGGAGGAGAGCTGGGACGGACCATTTCTGAACCCGTATCGCTACTGCTGTGCTGAGGCTGGGTGCTAGATCTGTGAAGCTAGACCTGTGTTTAACAGGCTGAAATCCGACAGTGGCCTTGAACATGAATGGTATTCTTCTTCCAGTCAACATTTTCTAGATCTTGGGACAGTGCGTTTTTTTACCTTTACGGGTAAAAAAAAAAAAACACTGAATTATGAATGACTCCCAAACCCTTGGTTTCATACAATGAAACCGATGTGATTGCAATGCAATTCCAATTTCCGGGAAGAGCATTTCATTTGGAGGTTCAATGAAGAGGCGCGCATTCAATGGGATTCGAAGACGGACGCACTGAGAATAAACTGTGTACATCAATAGGAGTGAGAAGAGTGGGTTTGCTTCTCCCTGGGTCCCCACACAGAGCCCAGACTGCCTGGGCAGGCCTGTCTGGATTTAAACATCAATTTGAATTCAAACCTGTTGCTAAAAGCTGCCCACTTTTATTTGTTGGGGGGGGGGGGGAGTGGGTCACATATGTTTGCCCTTGTAGTCTCTCCTCACATTGTGGAATGATGGAGCCACAGCTGCTGCCCGGGAGCCTAGTAATGAAAATGCCGGGCCATAGAAACCAGGTAGAATCAGGGCTTATATTTCAGATGGCTTTGTAAAGTATAACAATAGGGCAGCAGAGGAGGGAGAGGGTTGATTCTTTGGGGCCTGTATGAATGGTTCTCTGGTGTCTGCCCATCACCCAGCTCCAGGTAACACCTTGACAGGACTCAGCTAGGCTTCCTCTGGATATACTGGTGTCATAGAACCATCTAGGCTGATGCCTTAGTTAATGCCTAGATGGCCTGCTTTTTTCTCTTGAGGAGGCAGTAGATTTTTTTAAAATAACTTATATCTTGTGATTTGACTTAATTCACATTCATTAGAACTGATGCATTATTCAACAGGGCTGTAGTATGGTCAGATGTCCGCGCTGTTAATAGAGTTCCAGTGGAACCATCCGGCAGTCTGAGTGTCGAGGTTCAGGAGACAGGCAGCTATTTGCATTCAGTGGCAGGAGCGTTTACTTTGACAAATAGGAACGACACAGAGAGGCAGTGGACTGCCACTTAGTTATTAACAACTCCTTTGCCACTGATTTATTTGCCACTTTTTGAAGAGAGGGCATAGCTATTAGGTTATTATCGGGAAAATTAGCCCTGTTTAAGCAGAAGGCCGTGGCCATGTCTGACCTCTTAATATACTTATAATGATGCCATTTACCATACACATCTGAAGTTGGGCTCTCACTAGACCAGAGTGGAGTGCTGAGGCCCTGGGCAAACTGGCCCAGACGCACTTAGGAGAGAACCTGTGCATGCCTCATTTCAAAGTGGAACTGCCCATCTCAGTAGACAAGTGCTTACAGTAAAAGTTATTTTATTTCCCATGGCCTCTCCCTGGGGAACACCTGGTGAGGACTGCAAGGGCTCTGACCTGTTTCCTGTATCTGCCCACTGTGCCCTGGGAGTGTTTAGAATGATCTCTCTGTGATAACATTGGATTGATATTTGATAGACATTTAGTCTAGTCTAGTTTAGACATTTAGTCATTTAGCAGACGCTCTTATCCAAAGCGACTTACAGTAAGTACAGGGACATTCTCCCCAAGGCACGTAGGGTGAAGTGCCTTGTCCAAGGACACAACGTCATTTTGCACGGTCGGGAATCAAACCAACAACCATCTGACTAATAGTTTGACTCCCTAACCACTCAGCCATCTGACCCCCTGATATAATTTTACATGGTGTGGCAGTCTTTTGTGTGTTTATGTACGTTATTACAGGTGTGGGCCATTGACTTGGACCTGACCTACAGTAACCAACTGGCCATGACCCAGGTGATACTCAGCATCACTGGAGGAACACTGAATTGCCGCACATGCCGCTTGGAAGTGCCTGTACCAGTCAAGGAGAAGTCTTCTTTGCACCAGAAAGGAGCTAAACAACACACTGTAGGTGTTTCTTTTGTGGATATTTTCCTCACAGCAGATACTATTCAGAAGCTGTGAAAATGTGCCGTGAATGTTCGTACCTATGTTGACTCTTTAGAGATTATATTTCGATGCATCACAGTAATCGCTATCCGTGCACTGGTATTTATTTTGGTTAAATACAAGTAAATACTGTAATTATGCACTCTTAAGCCCAATTGGTGTTAAGGTGCTGAATTCATTATCATTTTGATAGATGAGCCTAAATAATCAACACATTAATAATTCATAGCGTATTCATTATGCATGTGTATGCATGCCTAAGCACCTCATCAACCTGGTGCCAGACCTTAAACAATAGAGTTCCTTTATTAGAGCCATGCCTGTGTTTACGCTTGTTAATCCGCGACTTGTATTATTTTATCAAACATTCATTTAGTTTGGGACCCAGTGCAACAGCACAGCATTTCAGCCACTTCGGTGCTTAATGGTTTCAGCAGTGGCCATCATTAGGGGCCTGCATATTGCAAACACAATTAAATCCCTGCCTGACACTTTTATTGTTGTCAGAGGACACAGCGTTTGACAACTGGAAACACATCGCCATCACTACGAATGACGAGCCCACTCCTTGGTTCTTAGCAGCCCTCCCCCTCCCTGCTGCTCAGTTCCAGCTTCATCCCTGTGCCCCTCACACCTTTAAGTGATCAAACTCTCTAGTGCTATGGGCACTTTCTATTCGTTTATATATACTTGTTCTGAATGATCTGTATGTCTATGATAGTCAGGATTTTGTCTCACTACTAAAGACATTCTCTATCCCAAAAGGACTGAGGAGGTTTTATAGCTGGAAGTAAAGCAACTGTGTCTTGTATTGGCATGTATGTCAAACATTCCTTGTTTCCCCTCCTAAGTTAATTAAGAAAGGCCCAACAGTTTAGCACATGTGCCCCCGTGCTCATCATGTTCTCTAATCACACATACTCCCCAAACTGTAGACTGACCCTAAGGACATGCGCGCAGCCAGCAGACAGCTGAATGTTGCCTCGGTGATGTGATGCTGCTGCCATTCTAACTAAGAATGTTATTGCCATGTTATTCAAAATCATGCCATTGAAATCCTTTGTGAGTTATGGCAAACAGGAACCCCACTGGAACAAAGCTACCACTCATAGGCACACGCTTCATCCACACACTGTCCATCTGACCTGCTGTTTTCAGGCTCCATCGCTGAGCAGCCGCTATGCTGTTATTGGGAGCAGGTTGCTTCACACCAACCTCTCCATGGTGCATTACAGCGTGTTCTTCCAGATGTGCAAGGCTCATGGAATCGGCTTTGACATAAAGGTAGAACCTTCTTTTGGGTAAAATAGTGTCTGTAATTAACATGTCTCTTAACCAACTGCCAAGCGGAAAGAGTGCAAAAACATCTTTTAATGGTCCCCATTTCAACTTGGTACATTATTCACAGGAAAAGCAAGGCACTGCTTTCGCTCTTCATGACAGCAATGAGAGATACAGCCTTGGGATGATGTGAGTAATACTATGTCATTTCACACACTCATACAAATAATGACATTTCAGAGTGAAATTCTAAAATGCCTCTATGTAACCCATCTTGCAGAAACGACTTAATGGCTGTTGAGTTTACATTTACATGACTTTGTTCAGTCTGAATGTGGTAGCTTGGATTTAGAATGTTGCTATAGAAACACTGAGGGTGTGCCATGATTTTCTTTGGAGGATTGAGATGTCATCTCTAGTTTTGTAACACGCCTATTGCAGTAGGTTGTAGCGAATGGCTTACTTAAGATATTTCTCACACAAATCCTTTGACTTACACAATGCCTCCATGGTTAACACAGTCTGTGCTCACATCTTTCCCCCAAAGACTGGGGAGCTTTTCAGCTGAAAGTATTCATTTAACTACCTCCAGCGCCACCAGACAAACAAGGTGATTGTTTCTTAGCTGGCAGCAAGGGGATCATTAGTAAACTCGTTTGTTTGGGGTGTGGATAATAGAACAATTTCAGAGGATCTCCAGGGAGCCCTACTGACCTTTGCTCGGAATCTGTCAGTCATTCATCAGGAAATATCAGCCCCTAACATGCAGGGAGAGACCAATTTTAAGGTATGGTGTTAATGAGCTAACGATTGTTCTATTCAACTGCATCGTGCTTGACTACTTATTGTACATGTTAATGTTTTCAGGGCCTGTGCCTGCTACATTTCTCTGGGTTAAGAAGGACACAGAGGAATAAAATGATGATTGCTCTTTTAACATGCACTTAAACATCAGATCATGTTTATTTTCTTTTTCTTTGGAAGGATCTGATCAAGGACGTAGAAGACGTGTTGGGGGTGACTGGTCAGAACAAATCCCATGCAACGAAGGAAGAAGACACAACTGTTGTTCAATCTAAACTGGATCACTGACATTCCGTAATTCAATCGATTCAAATGAACATGTTGAGAACATGCCTCAACAATAGGCAACTCAGTGCAGTTTAAGCACTGTATATTTAACAACATTAAATGTTTAACAATGAAAATTATGCTACAATGATTTCAGGAGTCATTTGTACCTCACAACTTCAATTTAGAAATGCATTCTATATATTACTGGGAAATGTAGTCTGGTTCATCTTTTCTTTTTTTTCCACAAATCTTCATCTGCTTAAAGAAAAAAAATTATGTTCCTCAATAAAATCCTAAATGCAGTGATCAGCTTAAAGTTTTGCAGAAGTGCTGCCACCATGCCAAGAATCGGGAACGCAAGTTCCCATGTTAATGTTTTGCCCGGAATCTATAGAGTGTCGGTACAACAATGTCTAGCTTGTAATAGACGCTGCAGCTCAATGAATACCAAAAGAAGTACAATTACTTACTGCTACTATTCTTCTTGACAACAGTAAAGGGTTTTACAATAAATGTTTGGTATTATGTAGCCCGTTACATTTAGCAATAAAACGTTAGCCCTCTCGGTTGTTTTTCAGTCTACACAGATGGACAGTCGTGGTGGATAGTTAATGTCACTTCATTGCCGATTAGGTATGAAAGACATTTTACGTCGGATACATACAACATTTCTCAAAGTTATATTGTTTCCGAGTACTATTAGAAAAAATGTACGACGTCCTTCAGCTTCGGAAGTTTTAACATGTCACCTTGCGCAACGCAAACTACCTCCCTGGACTTCCTTCTGTGTGCGCTACAGTTCCGTCTCAAATGACCAGTTCGGACTGTCCAACTTCAACTGGCCCGTTCATGGAACCAATTACCAAATACTGAGAACTGGATGTTTCCCTTTCATTAAGTATCACTGCACTAAAGCACCTCTAGAGAACCTGGACTTTGAGGATAGGTTCTTCACCATGTTGAAAGTGATCAATCTAGGTAAGTATGTGGTAGGAAAAATACATTCAAGGAATTGGTTATGTCAAGTGTCAATGTCCTGAATCCTACAGTGAAACACAATCTCTACTTCTTTCAGGTATCCCATGCTTAGCCTATGGCTTAGGCTGCTGGATGGTGGCAGGAGTTACAGAAACCGTACAGACTAGCTCTGGACCCGTCACTGTTTATTTTGCATACAAAGAAGATGAAGGAGCACAATTCTGAACAGACCTAACACAAACAATTTCCTGTCGAATTAATAGCAGAAATGCCCTAAAATATTTACTGTAGTTCAGTTCTGAAGTAATTTATCAAACCTCACTCTGAGGTAATCTGTCAATGAATATCATTAAAGTGTCTTTAAGATCATCAATGTCTTGACATTGCTCAATGTTATATTGTTTGTTTATTCCTGTGTATTTCTGAACAAAAAGAGGTGGAATAGTCTATCATTTATCCACAGTACAAAACCTCACCACTAGTAAGAAATCGTATTATTCGATGTGTGCTGAGCATAGGGATTTTAGACTGGTTACAAAGTTTAAATTGTACTTCAACCTGTCACCCACGTTTGGTTTTACCTCGTTTGCACATGCAGGGATTTGTAAAGCTCATTTATTTAAAGTCAAATTAGGGATCCTTCTCCATGCAACAGATTGTCAATAGTGAGAGAGGAGAGCTGGTGAAAAAACAGGTCTGATAAAATGGTTTTTAATTACAAAAGTGCATCCTTTGTTTAAGGCCCTCCTAAGGCCCTCCTAAGGGCCTGTTCAGGGCTTTGATTTCTGATAATGGGCTTTGCTGACTTGGCACAGTCTTGTCTTCGCAGCAGAGGCTCTCTCCCGCTCCATACCGATATGGCAGTTTGACAAACTGCCATATTGATTTCCGTAACACCTCTTACATTTATCAGCAACCTTAATTTCCTGGCCTTGGCCCTTAGTCTTTAGCAACAACTAAGTGGTTGCAATAATTTCATGTTCTACATGCAAATCAATTTACCTTTTGCCACCAATTGCTCTAGATAATCGTGAGTGTTTTGCTGTGATATTGAAGTGTGATAAGGGTTTTACGTCCATGTGCAATACTTAACAAGTAGATCTTCTGGCATTCAGGCATACCAATACTTACACTATCTCTCAATTAGATGAATTGCCTGTAACAAAGAACATTTAGACACACTTAAGGAAATGTGATCGCCAGGATCATTCTGCACCGAGATCTGTCGTTCTTTCATCTCCAACCTTTGGCGAGTGCTGAAAGTGAGCATGGGGAATGCTCAGGCAACCATGTCTTAATTACTCATTGACCCTTTGACCCCTGCCCTGCATTGATACTGCTGTACAGCCCAAGACAGATAATAGCAGGGGGTAGAAACAGACTGCAGCTTTGTATCGGGCCTATTAAAGGAAGAGGTGAACCTGCGAAACCCAAGCTGTGGAGGGTAGTGAGCACACTGTATTTGTTTTCATGACTGCACCTTTGGGCCTCTCAAAGCTGTGGGGGAGGGCATCCGGGGCAAAGCATCCATCCTAGCCGAAGCTTAGTGTTACGTTTACAGTAGATCCGTGGTCAGTCCCAGCTCAGAGCTAGGATATCTTTGCCACAAATGAGTGACTGTAAATTAAAGGAAAGCACAACAAGAGAGATCAGTGCCTATTGAGACTACACTGGCTAGTCCTCTATTTGTAATTGAGTGACTAGATTACCTCACATATAATGCAGTAATCAACTAAGGATTAAATGCTTGTTTTAGCCAGTTTAATTACAAGCTGATACATTGTTCCAAGATGAAATCGTTAAATACCAATGCTATTTACATTTTAGGTAAGTAAAGGAAAACGGGTCTGGAATTGAGTGGAGTTTGTGGGAAGTTCCGTTGACATTTATAGGTTTTGTTACTGGTCTCATCATTAGCTAGGTCTGTGTTCTGTAGAACTGTGTTTTGATTTTAATTGTAAAAAAGCATTCAATAGAGTCAGCCTTATGAACTCTCTACAGCCACAGAAATAAAGTCCCATCGTGATGGTTTATTTTCAAACTATATCTGTCCCATCCTGACCTGCAATCAATTATTTAAAGAAAGAAAAAACACATTAATTTTGCCCTGACATAGAGATGTATGGGTTGGCAGAAACAATTATTGTATGAACAACCCCTGCAGCTGCAGCTGGGGAGGTTATCATTGAGCCTTCAGCCTCTCCAACAGCACACCTATCTTCCAGCCCGCTCTGTAGCAGCAGGGGGACAGCTCAGACATCACCGTGATGATGGCAGCAAGGACAGAGAACCCGGACATGAGGTCTCTTCAATGTACAGGCATGGCAACTGTTACAGTTACACAACTGCCAGAGTACTACATATGGATTTGATTAGTTTCAGCCCAACTAAAACATCAATCATATTACTTTGCAGTGAGATAATAACTTTGGTTGCAGACTAATGTTGATCCACGGTCTTGAGATTTTTTTATGTAGTAGTACTGTACATATGTTGATTGAGCGTAACATTAACATCCAAACAATTGATTTACGATCATACTTAAAGGCTTTAGCAATTTCAATGGATAATAATTGCTGACCTCATACCATTGAGACTGGAATTACTACCTTTTTCATGTGCCACTGGGTGTGGAAGTGTTTTGTTGGGGGAAAGCCATTAAAAATCTATTATAGTGGATCTTTTCACCCAGAGGGAAAACATTCTCATTACTAAGCTGATTGGAAGGGATGACAAGTGGCACCATAATTCTTTTTTATTTTCTTCTTTCCATCTTTTGTCTGTTCTTTTTTTTTGGGAAAGGCCAACTGAGGGACTGTATGCCTGCTGTGCCAATCAGTGTTGTCACAGCTACAGACGGTGGGTGGTTGAAGTGTCTTGTCAATCATTTACAGGCCCCACTTTCGAGGTGACCACGCAGATGACAATTGCATTGAATTAAATTAATTGCAATTTTGTTCCGTGTTTTTGAAGTCAGCGGTTTGAACGTGAACATATTCCAGCAATATGCTAGTTTAGTTCCACCTTGCGCTGTCATTATTTATTGTCGTGAAATTCAACTCCGTTTATCTCATGGGGCAGTTTAATATATTTGAACCTGAGGCTTAATTTGTCTTTGCTCTCAAGTTGATTGTTGTTGGTAGTATGTCACATCGTGTTCACTTCATCCGTACTTACTGATTACGCTGTTGACATTAAGAGTAATGGGTTTTAATGGTTTTATCATGACTTATCAAGGGAGTTAAATTAACTTGCCATTTTTATTATATATTATGCAGTATTTAAAGTTTCGGCTCATTAAAAAACAAACTCCCCCACACACTTCCCTCCCCCCTCCTCCCCCCTCCTCCCTCCGGGCCACGTTTTACCCCCCACCAGCCTGCAGTGAGACTCCTCCAGACACAGGCTCCTCTTGAACTATTTTTGTAAAATTAAAATAGACATATTTATTTATTTGTTCTTTTTCCCTCCATTAAACAACAACACAATGCCATTGAGACATTGACCTCCGTGGATTACTTGTATCTTTTTGTAATTCAGGAGGAATGCAGATCAGTGCTGCTGACATGAGGACCCAGGGTGGTTTTGGATGTCAGAAGCTCTCACCAAAAGTTGTACAGAGGTCACTACCTTCATTTTACATCAAGATGGGCTTCTCAGCTTGTTTGATTCCCTCCTCACATCAGTGTCATAACCAGTTACTACCTCCCCCAAACAGCAACTCTGCAGAGAAATGGACATTTACATTAAATACACTGACTCTTGCTGCATACAAACGGTGGAGTTGGAATAAATCAATTCTGTTCTCCCAAAATGCTTCACATACTTTTTTTTTGATGCAGTGTGATCTCCAATTTCTCTGCAAATGAGCTGCAGCCCCTGTAATGGTTTTCTGCTCCTCGTGGGAGGCCTCTGTCTGCAAAAAGCTGCTGATTGAAGGGGAAAATGTAATACAGGTGTAAAGCAGACTTGATGGGGGTCTTATGTGAGGGTTATGAATTTTAACCGTTATTATGTACATAATGTTGCACATATCAAAGGAAATGGAATGTGCTTGGTTGACTTTTTTCCCCAAACCGCAGAGACTCAAGGGGTTCTATTGGGGTGTCGTTAATTCCAGACAGGAGGATAGCTATTATGTTAGATTAATAGGAATTAAGGGGGCCAAATTGGTTAAGTAAGCACTTCATTAATAGTGAGAGGTTCGCTGGGTAGAGGATGTGTGTGAGTTGAGCACTTGAGTTACAGGCCGTGAGGGAGGGTTTCTGGAGAGGAGAGAAGACTGGTTAACTGGCCGGCATGGCCCACAAAGGAAAGGTACAGGACCAGAGCTTCCTCTCACTGTTCCTCTCTAGTTTCTCATAATGACAAAACTAGATGTTGAGGGATCCACACTCACAGTAGTCCTGTTAAAGGAAGATCGAAGAGTAGATGAGCCATAAACAAATTATGACGGGAAGTTTGTAGTTTGCAGGTGGCCAGACTAGGGGAGGATGAGGAGAACAAGATCTTCTGAGGGTGTGAGTCAGGACTCAGGAGTGGCCTGCTGGAGATGGAAGAATGACCAGGGTCAGATGGAAACATGTGACCAGGTCGGGCTGTCCCTACCCTGCAGAGGTAGGCTAATTGAGGAGTGTTCTTATCTGGGCCTGCTAATGATGATGAGGGAGCAGAAGGAGGAGACTGTCCCCCTAGGCTGAGAGATAGCCTGACGTTCTCTGGCCCCTCTGTACTTATTGTCCAACAAAGGGGGAATTCACTTAATACAGAGCTGCAGATTAGTGGGTAATTGTTGCCACAATCAATAAAGTAGCCGAGCAGAAAATGAAAGGTGTAGAATGTTTGTGGGTAAAGACGCATTGTAGATATGGATTTGAAAAGGCTGTGGTTAAAACAAAGTGTTTGGAATCCTTTTTGTTCTTTTTCTTGGTTTTTCTCAGTCGTTCCAGCTAACGCTTTCAGTTAACCAGTTTGTGGTTGTGTTAATCTGTTGTTATGATATCTGCATGTTAGTTTGTTTGCTGAGTGTGTGTGTGTGTGTGCCTTTGCACGTCTGTGTGTGTGTGTGTGTGCACGTTGCTGTGTGTGTGTGCATGTGTGCGTGTGTCTCTGAGGGTATGTTTGCATGTTTGTGCATGTGTGTGTTGGATGCACCACATTGTTCCTGTATCGCCTAGTGACATGACTGGAGGGCAAAGAGGGATGGAACCTGAGAGGGGTGACAGTGATAAATAGCCCTTTTAATAACAGCTGCCCCACTTGGCCAGCTAGTCCCAGTCAGTGTCCTCTGTGTATTTATGCCTATGTTTATTTATGCATTTATAGAAGCAGGAAATCACCACCTCAGGGGTACAATCATTCTTTTTGGGTAAGGGAGGGGATTGTGCAGGTTTAACTTTGGGTGGAGGTGGTCCGCAAAATCACGGATATTTTTTATCTTCACCTATGCTTGGAAATCTGAAGTTGTTTATTTGTGCTAAATGCTGATGATCAACACACCGACTCCGATATAATGAGCTGAATAATATGTATGTTAATCACATTTAAAAATAATTTGTCTGGTAGTAAAGATGACAAAACAGCTTTAAACCGATTAATAAAAGTACATTGTTTCTGTGAAAGATATATATATTTATTTGTAGCTAAAACCCCACATGTCAACTGGCTGCATGCTGCTGCTTGGACGTGCATGCAGTTATGATGCACTTGGCTTCATTGCCACTGTATGACTGAGGAAAAAGTCATTTTGTCTGCTGAAACACCCCAGGCCTGAGCAAGTGAACGGGGAGAGAGGAGGCTGTAGATCAGGGGTGTCAAAGCCCCTTTCTCCAGGGCTATGTCTGTGCTGTTCTCATTCAAACCAATTCCCTCCTTTTAATTGGTTCAATTAGTTAAGTATCCGTATACATTATCATCTATGCATTTTTCATGATTCTTTTCAGCGCTCAGAACAACTTCCGGCTATGATTTGCCATTTGGAAAAATGTCAAGGAGACTAAATGATGGTGCTAATTGAGTAATTAAAAGCAGATGTTAGAGCAAGAGCTAACAGCGTACACTTTAAACACTTTGCCCTCCAGAAAACTTACAGTGTTTTTGACACCCCTACTATGTCTGGATATCCCAGAGGTGCCTTTCTAATAGTTACAGTTTCACCCTTGTGATTATTCAGTTGAAGTCTTTGCTGTTGAGCCAAAATTGAGTTTTTATGCTATTTTGACCATGGGAAATGGTCTGAAGAAAAGCCCATCATGGTGCCTAATGGCCAGGGATGGTAGATCACTGCTCCAGTCTCGGCTCTCTGCCAAGACAGACAAAGCACCTCCCTCCCTGCCATATCAGCCCCTATATGCCCCCCACTGTCCTCTCTGGTGGGCCCATGAGCGAGTCCTGGAGGGATGATGTCATGTAGCCTAGATGACAATTAACATGGGAAATGTGTCTGTAGCGGGAAGCAGTGTGCCAACATGGAGAACATTTTCTTGCTGTGGACAGCTGTAGTGATTGGAGTTTGGCTGGCAGGCTTTACAGGGTGCAGATCAATAAGTAGCAAATTTCCCATTAAAGGAGACTGACTTGGACATTGCACTAAGATAGCTTGTGGCTCCCTCATTTACTGACAGACTGGGAGATTCCCTGGCAGTTTATCGTGATAGTGTACCTACCTACGTGTCTTTGTTGTGGTGCAGACCAGTAGTAAACAGATAGATGAAGCAAGTAGACAGTTGCAAAATTCAGAAACAGTGTTGATGTCAAATCTCGTTTTGATAAAACTGTTGCCCACCAGCGCAGTTAATGAACTCAGTAATTACTCTTTATTGGTTGGAAAAGCTTAGCTGGTAGAGAGTGAAAGAGTTGCTGCTGGGAGCCACAGGAATGGCACAACAGGCAACAATCAACACAGTGTCTGCACAACAATCAATCACAACTGTCAGGTTCAAACACTCTGAGTAATTTGTTGGTGTTCTTCAGAAATGAGTACACGCTGTAAAATGTAGCTAAGATCACTCTCTCGAATTCTTCTCAGCACAATATTTTAAGCCAATCTAGGCCTGTAACCCATGGTTTGTCACTATGCTCTTTCATGCTTTTTCTTGTGGGCCAACAAGCCCTATTCCTGAGCTCAAACTGAATCACAAACTGGGCCGAGCTGCGATGAAAACAGAAGCGCGCGGTATTGCATATTATATTGCATAACATGTGTAACCTAACCTCCAGTATTCTGCATGTATATGTAAGTCGTGATGGTGTTTGAATATGGGTTATTTTATTGGGCAACAGTTAAACTGTGCTGGTGTTTAAATACGACTCAGAGCAGTGTGATGTGTAACACTGGCCCAGTCACAGATGCTGTCTCCTGCAGAGCTTGAGATCATGCTAGCTAATTCCCAGAGCCACATCTCAATCATTTTCCCTGCTAATTTGAGGCACCCTCATTTCTTTTTAAACGATTCATTTTCGGCAAATTTGTAAATGGCCCTGATGTGTTCTACAATTTAGTCAATTACTGTTTCAGCCAGCAGGACTCCAGGGAGCAGGAACATACATGGCCTAGAGGTACCATCTCAATAATTGTTTCAGAAAAGTTGAGAACGGGTAGCTAGCACTGTGTTCCACTTATTGAAATGTCAATTGGAGCCGGGACCTTTCTTAGCGCTTGCTGCTCTCCTCTAGCCCACCTTCTGGATGGCTATTTCACACCTTCACAAAGGTCTCTGTCCTATCTACTGCAGATGTAGGATAGTAGTAACCCACCCAGTTGAATATTTCTATGTAATATGACCCTCCATTTGTTCTCATAACATACAGTGTAATATCTAGAATCAAAAAAACTGAATTTGATCATGAAAGGGAATCAACCATGTGAATAGAGCCATGTGTGAGTTAAACAAAGCTTTAAGTTTCAACTTAGTTAAACTTGTGCTGCTATTTTTAAGTTAAATAACAACTTCAAAGCGTTTTATCCTACACTCTTCTTAAATGTATTTTATAATTGCTGATAACTTTATCTGTCATTTTTCTTTAATTAATTATCAATTAGCTTGGAGACAATTAAGAGATGATAACCACAAAAATTAGGTCTTAATGGGCACTAATTAAGAGAGGAAATCCATCTTTACGAAAACCAAAATGACCTGCAGACCCCAATTGTTGAAGTTAATAATAGTCAGCTCCCCGTGTTTGGTGAATCTGGGAGTATTATTTGATTGAGGGTATTAGATACATGCTCAGAATCCTAAATGGCAAAACAGTTTGTTGCTCTACAAAGTCTCTTTACACTCTCCCAGCCAATTAACCTGTGAGCTGGTGGGAGAGAGCCACTAGTCCATCCCTGATTAATTAGAGCAGGGGACGAAGGGAGGGTTCCACATGACAGTGTGGAGGAGCCCTCAGGTGAGCACATGTTAGTGCTTGGCCATTATCAGTCAGCCTGCCCCCCATGGACAGCCTCAAAACAGGAGGTCTGGAACCAGGGTCAACCACAAACAGGTTTTGTTAATTATAAGGTTTTGTAAACAATATCCCATTGAGGCAACATAGCCAGTCACTCCAAGTAAATAGAATTACCTACCCGAGGTGTATGCCAGAAGAAAAAAAACAAGTTTACTAATGATTAAAACAATGCTTAGACTGATACAGTTAGCTAACAGTTTTCTTTTCTTTCTTTATTGCTGTATACTGTGGGTGTTCCCCCCCTCGGTCTCTTCTGATCACTGGATGGGTAAGGACGCCAAAGACGCCCTTCAACTCCATTCTATAATTAACTTTTGCCTGCCCTCTTCACTTCCATCCCAGACCCGATGTGTCTATAGTGACTGTTACACGTTAGCAGTCGGCCTCTCAGTATGTATTAAACTGTCAGGGCGGGCTGTTCTCCCTAGCCGGCCGTCTCGTCCGTACAGCCCAGCCTATTAACTCCTATTGACTGTGACACACATGTCCCTCCAAAATGAGTGGTTACTTATTGATTTTTCCTGAGCGCTGCTCACTTCCCCTTTTATGTCGCCAAGGGTGAGATCTTTATCCTGACTGATTGTATATGTTCATTGTCTCTGAGTCCTGTTGCCCGATTGCCATCTAAGGCCCCTTCACCTCAACACCCCTCCTCCAACCCCCCTGTGCATCAGGGGCCCGCCAGCATGCTGCAGAGTGTCAACGAGACAATTAAGAGGCCCCAATCCCTTGTGTCACCTGTAACACTGTGGACTAATGGAGCTGCAGACCTTCCACACACCATACACCCTGTCTCTTCGCACACACATTCAAGACATGACAGCGAGACCCTCCACCCCACCCCCCCCCCCCCCCCACCGACGCACTAGCAACTAATCAATGAGCCTGAATAGACGGGGCGCCATCTCCTCCGAGCCACGTTCTGTCGAGCTGCCTGGGCTGAAATGAACTCTGACAGCATGTATCGACTTCATATCAAGCCGCACCATGGAGAGAAAAATGATTATCTGCTGAGAAAATCAACTATTGACAGGCAGCAGACCAGCCCACTCCTCCCCACAGGATTTATTGATACAGTTTATACGGTATAAATATTTCTTATTTTGCCTCAAATCCATCTGAAATGTATCCCTTACGTTTTACGTGGAGATACTGTATCTCAGGTACTCCAGTGCGGTCGTTCGATGGAGCGCACATCAACAGCCTCGCCACTCAACCATGACTCACTGACTCTTTCCCGCTCTGGATATTTCTGTCTTCGGAGGCTGGATGAAATGACTTTGGTGTTCCTATCATAGGGAGGTTGTGTTTGTGTCAAAATGGTGACTGTGTATCTGTTGTAATTACATTTTATGACTCTTTTTGCCTTTCAACATCAAATATATTATTGTTGCTTGCTTTTCTACAGGTACACTCTTGCACTTTTTGATGTTCATGGTGTTTAATTGTAACTTGTTCAACTGCATGCTCTTATGGTTCTTCCCATTGGGACTTTTTTGGTTTTCACAATGTATGCTTCATGCTGTTTTGGCTACCCACAATGCTTTGGGGCGTCTCGTTGTTCTGATCAGTGACCTATGCACTTTTGTAAAGTTCTCTCTTGGAAGTCGCTTTGGATAAAAGCGTCTGCTAAATGAATAAATGTAAATGCCTTAACTTTGTGGCCTCTCTAGTAGATAAACACGTCTGACATCAAGTAACGACCAATAATATCCATCTTCTTCAGGGCATGGCCTACTGTACAGCTGTGCTCCCTGTCCAGCGCTCTCTCTCTATGTCTCTCTCTCTCTCTGTCTCTCTCTGTCTGTCTGTCTGTCTGTCTCTCTCTCTGTCTCTCTCTGTCTCTCTCTATGTCTCTCTGTCTCTCTCTGTCTCTCTCTCTGTCTCTCTCTATGTCTCTCTGTCTCTCTCTGTCTCCGTCTCTCTCTGTCTGTCTGTCTCTGTATCTCTCTCTGTCTCTCTCTATGTCTCTCTCTGTCTGTCTGTCTGTCTGTCTGTCTGTCTGTCTGTCTGTCTGTCTGTCTGTCTGTCTGTCTGTCTGTCTGTCTGTCTCTGTCTCTCTCTATGTCTCTCTGTCTCTGTCTCTCTCTATGTCTCTCTGTCTCTCTCTCTCTCAGAGGCCTAGAACTCACCTCATAACGCCACATCATCACCGCCCACACCAGGGAGCCAGCTGCGTATTTGACCCATCTGAGGGGTGTCACAGCAATAGTGATGTTGAGATATGGGGAATAGTTCAAAGAGCCAATCACTATTTCAAACTTGCTCTATGCCAAGAGGGATCTTATTTTTCCATTGTGTTCTGACAGCTTTTATCAAAATCAAATGAAACAATCCTGATTGTGATTAAACCCTCCATCACTTTTTGTCTGGTCTTATGCTTTTATTGTACAGCGAATGTTGTATCGATCCTCTTTGGTTGAACTTTTAGTGACTTGGATTATCTGCTCAATTGATTATAAATGGGGTAGTGTGTCCTTGACATTTGACCCTCAAAACATTTGCTTACATTTATGACTGTTCCTTTGGCTCTGATTTACATTTGTATATGGAGGGGTTACTCTAAAAGTACCTCGATTATAAAACTAAGAGAGCTTGTTTGTGACATCTGAAATCATTTTGACAGGAGCATGATTTTTGAGTGAACACAAGGTTGTGGGACATAAACCAGAGGCCTACAGGATATTGATCCTGAAAGTGAAGGAAGACTGCTTTCTCTGTGGACTAGCTCAGGGCAGACTGTTTTTATCACCCGGGATGATGCATCACTGCTTCCCTGCTAACATGACAGAGAGTCCCCGATCGCGTCCCTCTCCCCCATCCATATCACGTCCATTACTGTCGCCAACTGAAATTCCTCCATTGAGGTAGACCTATTGACCATTTCTCATGCTTATTGCTCAACAGAGAAGCAGTTTGTAGTGATTGATATTGAGACTGCTCTAACACCTCCATTCTAATCTCTTCCCTTTTTCTGTCTAAATCCCTTATGTGGGTTTAGAGCAGTGAGTGGGCTTCATTAATGGCCTCCCGTATTTATGACAACATAATTAGAGTTGAGAAAAAGCACCTGACTACCCAAGTTCCGCCATACTGAGAAAGTCAATAATGCAAGCCAAACAACTTCTCACACAATTGAGCCCTGCAGAAAATCCATACACTCTGCTGGTCTATCTCTTTATGGCACAGAGTGAACCCTGCTTTAGTCAGGGCTGGCTGATTTGTTAGTGCTTTGTCCACTTTTAAGTAATCCCTTGGAATTGATTAAGGACATGAGCCATATCATTTAACTACAGTACCACAGTCTGCTTCCATTATGTTTGGGGTGTGTTGTGGATATCCTGAATTGGGAACACAGTTTACCCTTGTCGCCATTACTGTGGGCCTATCTGGTCTATAATTTGTTTTGTGCTTTGCTGCTTGTATGCACACCTCCTGTAATGTAAAACACCCAGCTTGTCTGACCTCCATGCCTGTGTGCAGTTATTTGTGTTGAGCAGGTCATTGGGGATATTACATTAGATTGCTTTCCCAGACAATAATTCAGCCAGGTGGCCTACTGGGTTTTCAGCAGCCCCCCAACCCCTCCCCCCAACACACACACACTCTCACACACACACACACGCACACACACACACGCGCACACACACACACACACACGCACACACACACAGCTTCTCACACCTTCTCACACACCCCTTGCATTTCTTTACCTAAATTTGGTGTTGGTCTTTTTCCCACCCACAAACACACACAATCGTTGATTTAATCACCCAAAGGCCTTTTTAATTAAAATAAAATAAAACTATTGAATGAAAGGTAAAGCTTGGGACAACGTCAGCAATTGATGATTACATTTGCGTAGCACTTTTTTTCAGCCTCTATGGAGAACTTGCTACGGGTACTTGCTCGATCCATACTGCAGTTTTTCAAAGATAAGGTGTTCCCATGGACGCCCAGCTTGTGGAGGTGCCTGGACTCGCTCCACCCGATCAGGAGCCTCTGTGAGGTGGGTAACTGTAACCCTCTGCTCCCAATGGGGCCATGATTGTCATCTGATGGGCCCTTTAGAAAGCCCCATGAATAGTTGATGTCAAAACGTTCACTGCAGCCCAAACTTGAGAGTAAATAAGATGTTGGTGACTGGGGCAGATACAAGGTTCAAGCTGACTGTGAGAGTGCAGATATAGGCCTCGCGTGGCTATCTTGTAGCATCTCTGTATGTAAGCCTATCAATTGGATTGTTGTTCAGAAAAAAAAACGATAAAACCCTTTGACTAAAGGGACTCCAATGGAAGCAGAAGAGTGGGAGCTGTCTGAGAAACCTTCCCAGGAGTAAAGCAGTCCCTGCGCAGGGTGTGTTGATACAGACTGTGTTCATCAGTTATGGAAAACATGTTGGGATGACAGGAGTCTAATGACTTGTCTGCCAGTATACAGGGACGGGTGTAATCACTATTAAATGTCAGACACCATAAGGCCCGGGCCACTAATGACTCAAAATGAATATCCCTCCTTTGCTTTAATTAACAGGCCCTTCTTGCTTAACAGGTATTGATTGCAGCTCAAAGGGAGGGTAAGCCATCAAACAAAAAAGTGGAGAGAGTCGTAATGCCATGAGCTCCATGGAGAGGAGTGGAACGACGGCAGTCAGGTACGCTCAGTCTCCCCCCGCACCACACCACACCACAGAGAGGAACCGGCGCGGGGTGAGAGGGCGACGGGTCACACGCTGGATGGTTATTCATTATTATAATATGGGTTACCTGACGAGAAGGTGGTGGCCATTAATCAAAGCAGCCAGACATGTCTGATGCAAGGGTGCGGTCGTGGTAACCGGACTCCCCCCCGAGTGAGTTACTCACTTTGCTGAGCGGCTGATGAGTTGGTGTAGGTAAAGGGAGAGTGGAGAGACCATGGTTATCTGTTATAAATAAACTAGTCCTCTGAGAGTGAGAGAGAGAGAGAGAGAGAGAGAGAGAGAGAGAGAGAGAGAGAGAGAGACAGACAGACAGACAGACAGACAGACAGACAGACAGACAGACAGACAGACAGAGAGAGAGACAGAGAGACTGACAGACAGACAGAGAGAGAGAGAGACATAGAGAGTGCTGGACAGAGAGCACAGCAGTAGAGTAGGCCATGCCCTGGGGAGTTCGTCGTCCGTCTGGCCTTACGGGGAGATTAAATGTGAGCTGCGAGGCGCTGGGAGGTCTTGTAAGCGTAAACCGCGCTCCGCACATCTCCCTACCCTGGGCAGGAAACCTAAACTGCCTGGCTGAATTAACCAGTATCATCATTAAATCATCACACAGCTTCGCTTTTACTGTGCCGGCTGCAACCCTAACCACGGCTGGTAAGGGGTAACGGGAGCAGGTTTGCGCTGAAAGCATGACTAATACACCGAGAGGTGCTCTGAATGGTCCAGAGTGGTGGATCTGCTGGATCTGGGGCTGCCCACCTAACACCCGCCCAAACCTTATCTGGATATCTGTGGCCTTGGCCACTTAGTTACTGTTGCTTTACCTTTATTTACCGCAGGCTCTAACACATGCTTCTTCGAGACCTCTCATCGGCAGACATCTCTTTGTATAGGAGGAAACATTTTTTCTTGGCAAAGTACCCAGGTGAAGTCATATTTAAACGTGACCTACAGTAGCTGAGGCATGCAGATGTTTCCTGTCTCAGATTACAAGTCACCTTAATACCTTGTGGCTCACTGTTCTTGGTGTGGTGGACCTCTGTGAGCTTATCCGGTCAGTGGAGGATATTAAAGAGGGTAGTTACTTTGGTGAGGCTTAAATTTGACCCCTGGCTGCCCTCTACTCTAGGAGATGTGGGTCTTAGAAGCAGACTAGCTAGCCTGGGCAGGTGGTGATGAATGACTGTATTTGGTGGGCAGATTGTTACAGTTCCACACTAATTGAGAGGTCAGCACAAGGGGTCGAATGGAGTAATTGAGCCACTTGACTGTGGTCTTGAAGCTTTACAGAGGTCTTCTGACCCGAACCATCCCCGGAGGTTAGAACACTCCTCCGCTCTGCACACAACGCTCTGCTTTTCACAGTCTCCTTGCTCATTTCATTCCATGATTGCTCTCTTCAAAGTACCTACTTTTGAGCAGTCTGGCTGTTTGCACATGCCTGTAGTTGTCTTTTGTAGAGACTCGTTGTCAAAAGGACATGTCCTCCAGGGTCAGTGGATGTACTGCAGTGTCTAGACATTTGAAGGCTGGATATTTAATTGTTGAAGCCTTTTCAAAGTCTTGGTATGTGTGTTCCAAGGTGGCTATTATGAATGAGATCTCTCGGGGTGGTTCTCACACCCTGGCTATGGTGAGGTGACATGCTGTTTATGTGTTGTATGTTATGTGGTGCCTGAAGAGGGGTGCTTGGTATGCAACTGTCTTAATGTGCTTTAGTTCTCCTTGGGTTAACAGGCCTTGCGACTGGAGCTTGATGGCCCTATTTAGTGTCGTGTTAAATAATTTACCCCAGCAGCTCCCTTACATTTCTCTCTGTCTGGGTCGCGGGCAAACAGGCAAGGAGGGCACTCAGAGTAACAGTGTTTGATGCAGACGACTCAGATAGCGTATTCCATGTGTCTCAACTTGCTTCTCTTTGTTTGAGTTTCAGATTGATCCTGTGCATTTTCTCTCGGAGTGAAGGCTTTATCCGCCTCCACCCTTTTTTGGATCAGTGTGTTCGTTTCCTGATGTTCACGGATAGACTGTGGTGGCCCGTGCTTCTGGGACGAGGTCAGCGGGGACTTGAGAAAACACTAGTCTATGAACATCCATTTACACCCTGTGTGAATGTGATGAGTTGTGAACAAGCGAGCGGGTGAGTGAATGTTTTCGTGCTAAAAGCTAAAGAGGACAGATGCACTCTGCTTTTAATGAGTGTGGGCCTAGGGACACCAGGTAGTTAGAACTGACAGTGTGTGAGACCGCTCCCCACCCTAAGAGACTTTACAGTTGCACTTTAAATCGGCGACACACCACTAAACTGCACAAGGTTCTCACAAGACACAGAGAACTCCAGCAGTCTCTGTGGAACTGGTTTGGTGGACCAAGAACTCTAATCCCTTTCTCTGCTCTTATTCCCCATAGGAAGTAAGAATTATACCAGAATGCACATATCTGGAAATCAGGCAATATCTACTACAAGAGTACCTACAGTTCACACCCACCTTGGACAATCCACAGCTCTTCCCAAACACTCACTCCCATTTGCCTCAGATCTCATTGTGACACTGCACAAAAAAAAGAAAAAATGTGGATGTTGTAATTACCATTTGGAGAGAAAAGATGGCGACTTCATTGATATGCTGCTGAGGATAAGTGGAGAGCCCGCCATGGAGACAATGGACCGGGCCACCAGGGGCTTCTCCTCCCCTGCTCCGGAGACCGCACACCATCCCGCCTCTGGAACAGTGGGCCAACAAAAGCTAGCCGCCATTCACCACGTATAGACGTTTTAATTAATTTTCACTCGGCTCTCCTCAGAGTGCTTGTGTGGTGGTGACCCCAGATCAGCCCATGAATACACCTCTCTCACCAGCTCTGCCTGTCAGGAGGTCAGTGGTGCAGGCTCACCTATAACAAACCACTGGGCTCAGGAGAGCAAGTCTATTGTCCCACTCAAGTGTGTGGGTGTGTGTGTGTGTGCGTGGTGTGTTAGGGGTCGGTATGTACATTTCAGACTTGTATGAGGACATGGTCCTCAGAATAGTGTTATTGATTCTGATTTTCCTAACAGGAGGCAATCTTGCATTCGCAACCAATGTCCCTCGTATTGCCCATCGCTAATGCTAAAGATCTTCCTCACCACATGAAACTTGTTATTGATTAGAATTGTTTCAGTGAGTTTCCCCTTTAGCTCTCAGTAGCCTGGGTGTGTCGTCTTCCTCAGGTTAGAGGCCCCTCTCCTTGCGAAGCTCCACTTCATGGATCAGTCAGGGGCCGTGGATAAGCCTGATCAGAGTTGATCAAATTGCTTTTGTCCTAAAGCTGTTCCGATGGGGATTAATCCACGGCCACGGCGGTGGATCCTCCTTGCTGTCCTCCGTGCCTCCTTCCTGCTGGTACCCCACTGGGCCCTGTTGGGGCTTTGGAGGGATGAAAGGACGCGAGACCTGGGTCTTAGCTCAGGGTGCCCATGTTCAAGGGGCTTCTGACATGTGTGCCCTTGACCCACGCTTGTGCTTATCCCTGCCAGCCCCCGCCCCCCCCCCCCAACCTTAGGCTCTGCAGGGGGGAGATTTGGACTGATTAACTAATGGCCAAAGTGCTGGTTAGGGATCAGAAGGAGTCAGTGGAGAGCCGCCTTCAAAGCCCTCTGTTAATACAGCATGTCTCCTCCTCTGCAGGCTTCCCATCGTGAGATTAGATCAGGACTCCGTCTCACAACTTCAGTCTGACCACAGTGACCAGTCAGTCGGCTTAAAGCCCGCAGAGAGCTCAGCACAACCTGGTGGTTTAATGTGTCCAACTCCTGTTCATCAAACATTATGGTTACCCCCCCCCCCCTTTCCAACCTTACCTTTGGTGGGAATTCCACTCTGTTCCTGCATCTGTTTTTGATTCTTCGATGAATCTTCTTAAATGGGATGCCACCTTCAAAAGGAACTCCAGAAACATCAACTCCAGCACAGTCAACATCGTCTTCACCGTTGAGCCTCATGTCGTTTCAGATTACCCTTATGGATCCAACCCTAGTGGTGGGGAGAAGATCTCCATTAGTCTCCAAATGCATTGGCAGTACTGGTGAACATTTATTCTTACAATTAACAGAGTTCCCCTTGAGAGTGGAAGCCTATAGACTAGTAATAATACCAGAGCAGGCTTCAGGCAGACGGGTGAAGGTGGCTTTCCTCCCCGTCACTCACATCTGTGGTAATGGCACAAGAGCCTTAGTGGCTATTCCCCAATGCTGCGTATGTGTCTTTGAGCCCACTGCCCCAAGCATGTCTCATTTCACCACGCTGTCGCTCTCTGCTTCCCGGCATCCATTAACACTCGCCATTATCATGCTAATCTACATTGTATGATTACATAAAGTAATTTATGCATACTTCCATCGCGCATCGTCAACTGCTGTTGACGAAGGATTGGGGAATAAAGAACATCTCTGACTCCTGTTTTGGGTTCTTTTCCCCGCTTCTGTAAGCCCACGTTTGAACACATCCAGGTCCATCCGCATTGTTCTGCCTTCCATCCATTCCCATCCTTTCTATGAAGCCCGAAAGAGTGAACTGCAGGTTTTGTGTTACAACGGACTGTCAAGGACACAATCTTCAGTGCTTCAGATGAAACATTTTACATAGCTTCGATCTGCCTTTGTTCATTTTTTAAATTATCCTTTGAATTCCAGTTAGGTTTTTTATTTCTCTCTGTTACTCCGGGAAATACAAATAAATGGAATACAAGGGAGAAAAGGTTGGTGGTGTTTTAGAGCAGAGGAAGATGAGCTCTCTTTTCTCATTTATTCACAGCTAGTGGAGTAATTAGGAATGCAGAGGGCTGTTAAATTAAAACTGAATTGCACTTATTAACATTTTAACTACCAACCCCACCCTCTTTAGACACTAAACAAGGACAGTTTCAGCGCTAATATGCCTAAGGAATCCCACTGTGGAGGAAGCGACTTTATGTACTGGTAGAAAACAAAGCCATTCTCTAAAGTAAGATCTCTTAAGTCGCCCTTTGTTTAAACAACCCAGCGCTTAACATTCAGACTATTACGCCACAGCTTCCTCCATTCTGTGTGAAAACACATCAGTGCCATAGAAACTCTCGCTTTAATGGAACGCTATTTGTGGTCCAATTGGAATGGCTAAGGGTGTCCCTTCGAGGGTAACTCTCCAAATTAAATAGCATGGATTCACATCTGTCAGACAAAACCAGAAGGCTCTTTGTAATCAATGACCCAGACTGAGGGGGGACTCCATGGGGGAGCCCTCTGCTATGATGGTACCAAACAGGAGGAGCCACCAGGGAGGATGACAGCTCACCTGCATTAACAGCCACGGCGCTGGGTTTCTGTGGAGCACATGGGAGGAAGCAGCAGCAGGGTTAATGTACATTTATAGAGCAGGTCAAACTACTTAAGCCAGGCCTCTCTGATTTATAATTCAATGACACAATATGACTAAACTGTAAAGGGATCTCTTGTTTTCCTTCTGCAAACATTGCCGTCGGTGTTGTTTCAAAGTGTTGAACCCCATTAATTTTATCGCTCCCCCTCTCTCGTTTCTCGACGTCTTTAAATTTTGTTTGGAGGAGAGAGCAGCCAGACCCCCTGCTGTACCGGAGAATTTCCTCTCGTTGTTAATTTTCCCTGCTCCATATGGCGCCACAGACACTTCACCTGCAGGCTGTTGCAGCCTCGGCGCGGCAGCCAGCAGACGTCCTCGGGCCCGAGCTGTCATTTACACAGGCCGGTGCATCTGTCTGGGCAGAACAGAGCAGAGGGAAGGAGGAAGGAAGAAGGAGGAAGGAATGAAACCCATCCCCTCCACCTCGCCTCACACACACAGAGCCTAGAACCAACGCCCCTCCAACACTTGAGAAACACCCAAACCTGAAGAGAGGGGTTGGAGGATGGAACGGGAGTATGTGCCACAGGAGTTGCGTTTGTGTGTGTGTGTGTGTGTGTGTGTGTGTGTGAAAGGGGTTGGCGGGGTCAAGCTGGGACAGATCCAGAGAGTGTGTGGTTTAGGGGAGTGGGAGGACGTTGTTCTGCTGCCCGGTGGCAGAGACATGGAAGAGAGGGTTTCATCCTGACTTGTCATTGATTAGAGAAGGGTCTTTAATTCCATCTCACCCCATGTTGTGATTCATTTGCATTCTGTGTCAGGAGGTAATGGAGTTTTGCTTTACGGTTCGCTCTGGAAATCCTTGAAGGCGTGATCTAATGTGCATGCAGCCGCCAGCGAAAAGCTCTCTGATTTATTGTGTCGCTTGTGTTTGCTCTCCTATTTTCAGCCTCCTCATTTTTGAGTCGGTTTGAAGAGCAATCTAAAGAGAGATGCTGGAGAGATACAGGCACATCTGTCATGCTTATATTTACTACTACAGTTTACATACCCATAGATACTATGCATAGGGGAGGGTGGAATGGAGAAGACCTGTGGATCTGTACTGTTTCAGTGACTAAGACAGCTTGCTAGGTCCCAGTTTGTAACAGTTTGAATCTCCTCTTGTTCAGTCCTACCCTGTCTTATCTTCAGGCATAGAGAGTGTGCGTGAGCAGGCTGTCTCTTAACATTCTCCCACATGCTCCTGTTTTCCATGAATCTTAAAAGATATCTGCACACGGAGGTCTGATTTTCTCGTTAAGTCTTAGATGAGATGGGAAGGCACAGGGAGACTACCGGACGCGGGGGGTGGGGGGGGGGGGGGGGGGGCATGGGGGGGGAGGGGGTTCCTGAGGAAAACTAGGAAAATGTGGTGATAAAATTTGTCAACCGCTGGGGGAGGCCGTGTCCAGGGTCACGGATAAATCTGTGTGCCGCAGGCAGAAGGCCATCCCATAATTCCAGCACAGACGAGCAGAGAGTTGACCTCAGTGCAGCTAAGGCACACGCACATGGATTTCATCTCACCTGCAGGATTGTCATTGGGGCTAACAATGAAGGAGAGGGAAGAGCTGGAGAGGATTCTCACCTCTCTCCTCTTCCTGTCTGGGGTTCGGAGAGGCGGGAGCAGGATTTCTGTCCTACAAGAGCATGACTTTCTTCTTCCTTTGTGGAGGACATCAGGGGAAGCAGTCCTTGCAATTATCCGTCTGTCATCTGTTGTGTGTTATGGATGGTCTGTATAGTGTTTGCATAATAGCTAGATGGATAGGCTATCAAGGTACTGATGGCATCCATTAAGACATAAGATGATGAACTGGAAGATCAGAACAAATCTATCGTCTATAATTTGATCCATCTCCATTCAGATCCTGTTTGCTGGAGTGTTGTATCCACATACAATGTTTCTTGCCTATTCCATTGGCAATGCAATGCCATGTAAATTAAAAGGTTTGCGAGTTAATAAAGTAATCTTATTTGTATCTTTTGGACAAAATTAAATGAGTTGTTGCAGGTGATCAGTTTGTAAAGTGTGTTGAATTCATGGTTGAATTAAAAAGGAAATGAGCAGGGAAGATAATGCACTTTTTTATTACAATTTTAATGACAAATGTTATTGACTTGAACAAATGGAAAATTCACCTGGCAAATGTGTATTAGAATCACTTTCCAATTTCTTCTTCTGTGTAGTTTGCAATTATAGTTATTTCAACAATGCCAGGGGAATTAATTTTCCATGCAGACTGATAATGTTTCCAGTGTAAGAGGAATGGATATTGTGCTGGACGGGGGGTCTCTAGGTGTTTACAAGGAGTGGAGAGAGCCAAGCTTTATTTAATTGAGAGAATGAATCAATAATGGTGGTGTGGCTTTGTCAGAAAGAATTCTGTGAAATGAGCAAGTAATTTACTGTGGACAATCCCAAGATGGAGGGAAAGCTGATTGAATGAGGATATCTGAAGCGTATGCCGGTCAAGGACTGATAGTTCCAGGTAGCTGTGCTAGAGAGCCCGTCAGGCCAGAACCTTTCATCACCAGGCTAACGGGCTCCTTGGGTAGCTGTGGGCATTATCTGTCCTTGTATCGCTTCGAATTTTAAAAAACTTTACTCAGTTGAGCCTGAAATATTGGCAATAATTGGAATAAACTGTAGCCAGTGCACTGCTAGAGCATGTAGTTTGACTTTGAGCAGTTCATGTACATTGTACATTTTTCATTCCAGTTCTCCAAGTTGTTGATAAAAGGGTGTCTATACATTTCAGATAATCACGTCTTCTAAATGAATGTTGCTGAATGTTTTCCTAGATTTGACTCATGCATCATTGGTCTTGTGCCATGAATGCAACATGAAAAATCTGTCTTTAAGGTAGTAAATTGTTCTACATGCTCTTTGGCAAGCTTCCCAATATGCTAATCCATGTGCTAATTCACAACATGTGATTTCATTTCAACATCCAAGTAAATGAGATTTTAATTGAAAAAATATTTTTTCCATGGAGCCTCTCACAGGAAATGTGTGGCATGGGAACGTCACTTCTCACATATTGTTTTAAGAGGGAAGTAAACGTACTCTTTTCCCAAGCCATTTAGATATAGAATATTGTGGATATGTGCTTTCTCAACCCTGTATTTTCCTCACAACCTGGGGGCTGTGAAATTAACATTCTGCTTTCTCCCCTCGTCCGAATCAAGATGCAAGCTATTAACATGGGTGTGTTTTCATTATGTTAATGGTGTTAACACATGCCCACAGATTGCCACCAGCCGTGCAGTAATTTTCTCTCTGTGATCATAAAGTGTCCGAGTGGGTCATTTTGATTATGACACGCTAATTACATATTGCCTTTCCTCTCTTTATTCTGATTCTTTGACTCAGAGCGACCTAGAATCTTTAACGGTAAGCTTTTATGAGTTTGAAGAAAGGGAAGGGGAGTGGGGGGGGATCTCTGCCTGAGTTCCTGACGGCTATATCGTACTCATGCTTCAGTGCCTCCCTTTAAACTTCCCAAATTGTGTTTCACAATGAAGAGATGCCCAGGCCTTTAACTGTCTGTATTAGATTAGATACCATTAGATGTAATAGAACATTCTTCCCTTGCAATATTTTCATAGAGTTGGAGCATTTGATTAATCTGGCCACATTTTATTGCATTAATGATTTTCCTTTCCACTCTGCTGTAAAGACATTGTATACAGGCTAATGCTGTTTTCTCTCTCTCCCCCCCCCCCCTTCTCCGACACCATTCATCCTCCGCGGTTATTGCAATGCATTGTTGATGAGGTGAGTCGGCGTCTTATGTGCTTTCACTCCTAAAGTCATTCCTAATGGAGTGGAAACCTTCTATTTTGTTTCTTAATGAAGCACAGGAGTAGCAGCAAGCTCTGCCTGGGCTCCCCTGGTGGCCCCTGCCCTGAGCCAGGCAGCGCTGAGGACGCAGGATCGAATAAGCGGGAGAGGGCTGGAGCAGAGGGCTGGAGGGGTAGGGTAGAGGGTTGGGGTGGGATGGTTGGCTCGAGGGCTGGAGGGGTAGGGTAGAGGGCTGGAGTGGTTGGCTGGAGGGCTGGAGGGGTAGGGTAGAGGGCTGGGGTGGTTGGCTCGAGGGCTGGAGCAGAGAGCTGGAGGGGTAGGGTAGAGGGTTGGGGAAGACGGCTGGAATAGAGGGCTGGAGGGGTAGGGTAGAGGGCTGGGGTGGTTGGCTCGAGGGCTGGAGCAGAGAGCTGGAGGGGTAGGGTAGAGGGCTGGGGTGGTTGGCTCGAGGGCTGGAGGGGTAGGGTAGAGGGCTGGGGTGGAGCACCCCACTGAGCTACCCAGGGGTTTTGGGGGACAAGGAGGGTCAACATGGACTAATGGAGAGATAACATGAAGTCATACTGTCATGTTAATGCAATTTGCATTGTTTGTTCCCACTGTGCATCCCAGTTCTACGAAAGCAATTTAAGTGGCTGTAGTGTGTGACAGCATTTGACTCATCTATTAACATTATAAATATTACACCAGCCCAGCTGTGAGAGGATAAAGGTTACAATGACACCATTTAATGTTTAACATACTGTTTAAACAGAACCTTTAGTTCTGGGTCTGTGCCCATATGGTCTACAGAAAACGGTTTAAGCTATTTTGAGCTGAGGTTTCACAGCAAGGTCATTTTTTTAAAACAAAAAGTCTCCGCTACAATCTAGGTCAAAGAACACTCTGCTACTTTCTCTCAAACTTCCTGCCTCCAGTTTCTAATTAAACACACCCAATTATCCCAAATTTAATGGGATTTCAGAGCCAGTGTTTTATTTAAGAGGTAATGAATAATATTTTAATTGCATATGTAACTGTGTGATCCAAGAGTGCTTCTCTCACCACGTGTAATTACTACGCCATACTCTTAGACCTGATGTAATACTCACATAGGTACATCTCCTCTCTGACACCATTCACTTCTAATGGGTACAATTAAGTATGTATTTAAAGTCACTACTTGGCATTTTACTAATTGCAAAATGATAGAGGCAGGGTGGGGGTGGGGTCACACATGAAACATACGGAAGTGATCCTATTGTTTATGGATGTCTGTAATTAATGGTAAAATGCTTGCAGTTGAAACGTGTTGACCTTTGAACTGATCATTACTCAGAAGGTAGCGGCATCAATCTCGCTAGATTTTTTATCCACTCTGATTCTGCACGTCCCCTCAGGGACAAAGCACCCTGCCGTATCTGTTCATCTGTATTCAGATGACCAAAGCCTTAATACGCTTCACTTCAAACGGTTTGAGAGCTGGGGGGAGGGGGGAGGAGAGAGAGACAGAGAGAGAGAGAGAGAGAGAGAGAGAGAGAGAGAGAGAGAGAGAGAGAGAGAGAGAGAGAGAGAGAGAGAGAGAGAGAGAGAGAGAGAGAGAGAGAGAGAGAGAGAGAGAGAGAGAGAGAGAGAGAGATATTTGTAAACAAATTGAGTGAGTTGGGTTCTGACGAATACTGGAGAGTATCAATATGAGTGCTGGCTTCTTTATTCAGTCACATTCAGTTGTTCAAAACTAGTCTGCACACTCCTTGGTTTGCTCAGGTGTGTGATTGATGATCAACTCCCTTTGTCCTTGTTAATTGGACCATGAGAAGAAACATATTTACCAGTCAAAGTGCTGGTTTGGTTGTTGTTGTTTTGTCTGGGTTTGGGTCTGAAACTAATAGGCCTACAAGGCTCATTCTTCCCCTTCTGTCTGCCCGTTCCATGCTTCCAGAAGAATGAGATGTTCCACAGGACGGAACGTTAGCCAGGCTGTTTGGTACAGAGACACACACACACGCAGCGAGTCGGCGAGGGACTGTGTGCATGTGTGTGTGTGTGTGTGTGCTATGTGTGTGTGCATGTGTGTGTGTGTGTGTGCTATGTGTGTAAGTGAGTACATGTATTTCCATGCGCGTGGGTGTGTTTACCGGCTTGCAAGGCAAATGTTTCTGGGGGAATGTGTGATGATCACAGATCATTCTATTTAGCAGCTTAGACAATCCTGATTCTCCAGATTAGAATTAGTCATTCCAGGTATAGCATGAAGAAGGTGCTGGAAGGAGGGAGGGACGAAAACAGAGATGCCTCACCAAGTTGTTTTTACTCAATGTCAAATTTAATGTAATCCTATTTGACTTCACGTCTACAGTTTCTCAAGCAGCATCCACGCAATGTTTGCGTATGGTTAGCCCTGGTTGTAGTCCTGTCAGCTGTGGACTTTAATTGCACTACAACTCCCAGACACTAGGTTTCTGTCTCATTGCTGAACCCTCACGGATGTATAGCGTTGTCTCTGTCCCGCCTCCAGTTTGCCTGTCTGCCGTGTTATTGGGTCAGGTGAATCTATCAAGGACACACGGTGAGCCAGCTCAGACACCAGGGGAATAATTACAGGGTGATTTGTGTCCTCTCACTAAATGCTCTTTTCCTTGTTATTGTCTCCGTTCTGTTTGCCCCATGCCCTTCCTAAAACACACAACCGGGTGCTAAAGATGAGCTCCGAACTCTCTTGTCCCAGAACCTATCCTGACGGATCTCCAGGGCTCCCTTTTACCCAGCTGTGTGTGTGTGTGCGTGTGTGTGTGTGCTAGTTACCATGAGCCCTATGTTCACAGATGTTCTCTGACTTATTTACATCAACAGATTGGATGAAACACATGAGGAGTCCATTGATGTAATGTCACTCCCCTGGCTGTTATTAGCTAAAGCTCACATGCATAACTCATCCCAGTTTCCTCCTAATCTCTCATTCCGTCAACCTGAAACTCGCCTATTCCCTTTTTTTAGGTCAGCAAAACACATATTCTTAAGAGTGGCAATGGCTATCTGAATGTATGTTTGTGAACGCAGGTAACCAGTGAATATCTATCTGGTCCTGTCTGGTGTAGAATACTACTGAACAAATGAAGAAACTTTCTGACATTCCTCAATCTTCTAAACTACTGTCTCGTGTTTGTGGATTGTTTTTACCACCACACACACACACACACACACACACACACCGGTCCCTGGTGTTGACAAGCCTGTAGTCTATCCTCTTACTTGCAAGTGGGCTTGATGGAAATCTCTGGTCATCTGTTCACACACACAGCCACAGCTATTTGCACTTCCAGGCTTTGAAAGCTGTTATCAGAGTAGCACTGTGCAGTTTAAGGACCTTGGACAGCACCTCCACAGAGACTACAGTGTGGTGTGGTCGCTGGAGGCTCTTATTGGAGGATAGAGTGAAGTGAACACTGTAACTTGCCGTGAGGCCATGGCCACGCATCTCTGTTCAGACGGTCCATGATGTCACCCAGCCCCTCCCCCTGGCCTGCATACATATTATCCACCCAGAGCCATTCTATCTGTATGGAAATTCAGGCTCCACAGCTGGAATCCCACAAAGCGCTGTCATCTATTAATAGTTATTATCTTTTTGGCCTGCTCCCCTAGCATAGCCTGAAAAACAAGCACATTGCATCTTTATGATAATGCCCTCCAATACCGCCCCAAGGCTAGAGAACACAGCCTAGACCTTGGTTATCATTACGATAATTCCCATTTTCACTTCGATAGGCTACTCTTGTTCTGCTATTAGAGCTGACGGCTGGTTGGATGCGGGAAACCTCTGTGAACCAGCCGTATCTCCCACCATGCCCCTCGGTGCAGACTCCACTGACTTCATCTGAATACGGTGACAGCGTCTGAAAGCGCCTCACGGTCGGAAGAAGAGGAGGGTTGGGAAGAGGGCTCTTTCTTGAGCTGCGTCGTCATGATAAATGATCATTAAGCAGGACCTGGTCCTGGGGAATCCAGGTGCCTAATTGAGCATGGCTGTGTTAATGTTTCCTGTCATGTGTGTACAAGTAATGATGTCATACATTGTGCTCATTTACAGAGAATGACAGAGATGTACAGTATCGTTGTACGACTGTTGGCAGTGGAAACAACTCAACGCTGCACCATCCCCTTTTTCCATCACTCTTGTTTTGACCAGACTGTCTCCGAGAAGCGAAACTCTGCCTCTGTTCTTGTGTCGATGTGAGTGTGCCTAAGCGAGGCCTCAGATGTGTAAGTGAGTGTGTGTGTTTGTGTGTCATGGTAATTGTGGAGTGATTGACACGGCATGGCCTGTGCACGGTGCCTCCCTCTTCTAGGTTCTCCTCAGAGCACCTCATTGTCACACATCCTTTTAGCACCTTTGTTTGGCTCGTCCCTCTGGACCTTACTGCTCAGTGCTGGCAGATGAGTCCCTGTCTGTGACAAAAGGATCCCAGTGCCCTTCCTCATTTCATGCAGTAACGACCCCCACCCCCTCCCACACGCGCGCAAACACGCGCGTGCACGACGACACACTGCATTTTACACAAACTCACGTATGCCCGTGAATTTGTCCGTGCTTCTACCTACAGACCCAGCACACAGTCGCAGCCACACCTCCTCCTGTGAGGTGAAATGTTCCGTTTAGCGGTGGAGGATCTGGACGGGGGGTCAGTACCCAGGGGAGAGCTTTTAGGAGACAAATAAACATCAGGGCAAGAGAGGAGTGATGTCTTGTTTACACATTAGCAAGCTGGAGTATTTCATGGTGAGTGACTCTCTGTGCTTTTACTGTAGAGCTCAAGAGATCACCTAAACATAGACTTCTTTGTGGTTTGGTTTACAGCTTGGTCCTGGCACAGAACAACCAACTTTCATTCTAATCCTGAAACATATCCTGTTTGGTAATGGTAGAGTGGTTGGGAGGAGTCACATTTATGTTTATCTTTGAATCAAACTTGGTTGTCTACATTCATACACACATCCAGGCACACGTCATCACACGCACACACACACTAACACACACATACCAAGTGCACTCAGACTGCATCTTTCCAAAAACCCCTCTAATGAGGTGATGACCAACCACTTGTTATAATTGCTTTAGTCTCCTTTTAATTTTCAAGCTTATTAATCATATGTAGAGTTATTTAAGAATGCATAAATTAATCTTAGATTAAAAAAGCCTATCAAAGCCTCAAAACAATTAAAGAGTAGGTAAGATTTCCCCTGGGCTGACACTTGTATTTTAATAGAGTGTTCAGGTGATTATCATACTTTGATGCAGTGCTGTGATTAATGCAGACACACTTTTAAATGAGCTTTCCTTTCTTCTACCAAACGGAAGCACAATCAGGAACCAAGTAATGACCTCATGTATTTCCCTGACTCCTCTTACAATACCCTATAATATCCACGGCTTCTGGTGGGTGAAATCTTACCGTGCTGGAGTTTGTCACGATAACTGAATGGTGAGTATGAGCACTAATTGACCAAGTAGTGTGTATGTTTGGCCTTTGCGTGTCTTCTTGCTGTTCAAGGGCACATGGGTGGAGTTAGTGCCTGGCTGGGCACAAATTGAGAGTGTTTGATCCTATCACACAGATTACACTGGCCCTGGCAGGTCTCAGTTTTGTGGACAGGGTGTGCCAAGTCCACAGCAGTTTGTACACTGGGCAAGAATCTACTGTTCAAGGACAAGCAATAATTATCCGGTGAAATTTAGATCTGCCTATTGAGAGGGTTACTCAGTGAATTTGTATTTGATCTGTTAATGACCTAATATCACCACTATACCTTTAATTAAAAATAGGGATCCTGAAAAATAACATTGCAAGTATAGTCTCACGTGGGAGAAATAGATCCTCACTGATATGTAAATACATTTGGATCAGAATTTAACTTTAGATTTCATTACTTAGCCTATAGGTTTAATAAAGCTGTACTAAGAACAAAATAACTTTAATGTCTTCAACATATTCGGAAAAACAAATTGATGTTTATCAATTTATGTTCATTTTTATGTTTATAAAAATGTTAAAATGTAATAACTGGGCTCTTATATGGACAGCTTGGCAAGACCACTTGACGCTTTCATCTCCTGTGATGGGGACTTTTCAATAGCCTATACGGCGTTCTCCATTCACCCAACATGAATGACTCCTCGTGCTGACAGATGGGTCCACGAGTTCACTCTGCACCATTTCAGTGAGATGTTATCTCTTCCCCTAGGATTACAGCATTTACTTGACTATTTTCATTCGCAACATTTTTACGTGATCCCTTTCTTAATTTTTCAAATTGTGTATAGATGCTAGATATGCAAAAATAACCCAGGCCTACATGTATTTTGGGAACAATTTTGCCCGTACAATAAAAACATATTCTAATCGTAAAATCAAATGCTTACACTTATTTATTATAGTCTATTTCATCACATTTATCTGATCATTCATCACAACGCTCAAAGCCCTGAGAGATGGCTGGGTATTTATTCCCTGGCTCAAATTTACAGATTACTTTCTAAGATTTTAGACACCTAAAGCTCTTTCCTATTCCTAAACATAGTTTCGATGGGTCAAAAGATTTATCTATATCGAAATCATCAAAAAGAATGCATACAGACAATTATAACTATTATTTAACAGGAGGACAGATCATCGCGATAGCCAAGTACCTCATGGGGACTATCGGGTTTCATTGCATCAATATTGCAAGGAGCCACAGTTTGTTTTGCATGCCAACTTTAACAGATAAAAACACGGATGCAACTTAACAAAATGATTAGGTCAGCCTGTAACCAACAAAAGTGTGTAATTATAATTTCGGCATTCTATAGGCCTACATTCAGTGCTGTTTTTGAGCAGCTGGTCGTTGTCAAACGCTTGTGGGTTGATTGCAGGCTGCTGAATAACATAGCCTACTCCGTGGGAATCTAACATCTGATCGTCCTGTCCTGCCCTTCACCCCATATTCATCTGAACTTTCATTCACTTGGATCTTGGCGGCCAATATTATTCAAGTGCCAAATCCCACTGCACATATTTAGCCTACATTTCAATAACAATACATGTTTTATTGCTTAAATTGTATGGCAAAACAGTTGTCTAATATAGCTTAAGGCAGGTTGTTTTCATTATCAGCTTTTGATTGCAGAGCGCATTGATCTTTTATTTTCGTAGTGATATTAATTACTGTTCACCGTGTAAGTCTGTGATCGTTGTAGTAGGCTGCCGAGATAGACAAGAGAGGCAACAATCTATTTAATATATAGGCAATCAAATTAGGCTAACTGTTAATTAACGATTTAATTACATTTAATCATTACGTTTTCGTTTTACTTTTGTTGTTCTATCAAATCAATACTTTGATTTTGATGTTAGGTTATATTCTTTTAGGCTTGTCCCGGGGTTAAATCACAGCAACTCCTATTAAATAAGGCTTTTGTTAGATAACAGCCTGCTCACAAAGTCATTCAGAACACATTCGTAGCCTAAGGACTACATTAAGGTATCCTAGGCGTTCACTGATATAACAACAAAATAGAAATGTGTCCGCATAGGCCTAGTTGTCTGATTGGACTATCTGCTCTCAAATCAAAATAAACAGATACATGTTTATTCTGGAGAAAGATGTGCTTTTTCTTCAAAACAATTCCAACAAGCACGTAACCTATATGTTTGTCAACATATCTGATACCCGAAGGCAAATAGTTAATGTAAATGATATCGGTGAGTGGGAGTGCCTTGCTGTTATTTCTACTGTCACTCGATCGGTCTCCAAAGCATCATGGGGAATGTCATGGAAGGGGCTGCGCTGCATGTGGACACACTATTTACTCACCGCACCACGCGCAGGCACACAGAGCGATACTGTCGAGCAAAGGATGCAAGTGCAATCTACTAAGACATAGACTACCTAAGGCAGGTTTTATTTGACAAACATTGCGGACGAATTGCATGGCAATCACAATTTTCTTCTAACCATTGGACTTCACAATTACAGCTTTGTTGTCATAGTTAATCACAGTTTTGCTGTTGGTACAACGGAGTGGTTTCCACGATCCAAAAAAGGTCAGTTTCGGCATTGTTTAATTGTCTTTCAAGGACAAACACTCTAAAATAGGAGCAGTTGTTTTGAATTGTTTTACTTCATTTCGTTCTTGAACAGGATAGTCAAGAAGATTTTGTACCGAATAATAGTTTGATAAATGCGAAATCTCGAATACAATATTGTGATCACCATTCAATATAGGTTTATGTAGGCTAAACGTTTTTATTTTGGTCTAGTTATACAATGAAAGTCTGTATGCATAAAGGCACAATTGTACATCTTGGTAATTACAATGGAAGGGGATTAGAGGTTCTTTCCTCTCTGTTAAGCTTCTTGCATGGCTAAATGGGCATTTTCCTTCTGCTCCTTAAAGCGTTAACCTCTTTGTTTTAACTCTATGTTGCAATGCCTGATTTAAGATTTCCGATGTCAGCTTTCATTCAGTTAATCAACATATTTTGTAAATGTTACCTTGCTATTTGCATTTAGGCTTAAATACTTATCGTGTATGTATAACCCTAACCCTTTATGCAATTAGTTGGCTAAATGTTTATAGCTTAGCTATAGGTGCCAGACAACATCTAACATTTCAATTGTAAATTGCATGACAGGTATATTATGTGACTGCTTTCTCTTTGCTGAAACCAGGGTTCCAGGAATGGAGTCGATTCCTACTCAAATACCTGCGGGACGAGACTCACCAAGCTCAAAACAAGAACTGCCATACTCTAGCACGAGCAACCTTAAGCCAAACCAAGTTAGTGAGACCATTTTGTATGGAATACCCATCGTGTCATTGGTGATAGATGGCCAGGAGAGACTTTGCCTCGCACAAATTTCCAATACCTTGTTGAAGAACTACAGCTACAACGAGATACACAACCGGCGAGTTGCACTTGGAATCACCTGTGTGCAGTGCACCCCTGTCCAGCTTGAGATCCTAAGGCGGGCAGGGGCCATGCCCATTTCCTCTAGGCGCTGTGGGATGATTACGAAGCGTGAGGCCGAGAGACTTTGCAAATCATTCCTAGGCGCGCACAATCCCCCAAAACTTCCAGAAAATTTTGCGTTTGACGTGTCTCATGAATGCGCTTGGGGAAGTCGAGGTAATTTTATACCGGCAAGATACAATAGCTCAAGGGCTAAATGTATCAAGTGTTCCTATTGTAGTATGTATTTTTCTCCAAATAAGTTTATCTTTCATTCTCATCGCACACCAGAGTCAAAATACACTCAGCCGGACGCTGCTAACTTTAACTCCTGGAGGCGGCACCTCAAGTTAACAGATAAAAACTCACCTGATGATGTTGCTCATGCATGGGAGGATGTGAAGGCCATGTTCAATGGAGGTAGTCGCAAGAGGACGTTGCCAATGAGCGGGCCAGAGCGTTCTTCTCCATTAAAATCGCATGGACCTTCCAACCTATCCCGCGGAGACTCGCCGGATATTCCACCAAAGATACTCCGCTGTGAGGACAACCGAGGCAGTATGAACATGACAAGCTCTCGCAGTTACCCGGTAATTCCAGTTCCCAGCAAAGGTTTTGGAATGCTGCAAAAGATCCCACCACCGCTCTTTCCACATCCATATGGATTTCCAGCTTTTGGGTTGTGTCAGAAGAAAGACGACATGGGAGAGCAAAATAAACCCAACCTTTCAGGCGTGTTTTGGCCAGGCACCAAGGACAGTACCTATTCCTTTCCCATGTTTTGGCCAACAGGCGGCCTTCCTATACCATCATACCCACAGTCCCATCCCAAACCTCCACCAGAGCTCCTGTGCCCTAGAAAAAATGATTTGGACCTGTCTGACAACAGTGACACCAACACTCCTAAGGACAGTATGATTGACAGTGAGCGATGCTCCAGCACACAGTCCATTCGAAACGAAGAAGTAACCGGGGACGAAGCGAGGCCAATGGAGGGGTTGGCCATTATTCCCCGGAAAATGAGCTATGTCTCTGCTTTTAGACCGGTTATCAAAGACACAGAGAGCATAACCAAACTTTACGGCAACAGGGGAAATTACAAAGGTGCTCATCATGGCTATCTGTCACCTGATTTTTTAAGTGAAAGCTCAAGTTACCGGTCCGTATCTCCCGGCGTGGACAGTGAAGGTGAGCCAGACGTGGATGTAGAAACAAACAAATCACAAGAGGACGAGGAATGTCTTTCAGTTACCACTGAAGGCAGTCGGAGTTCTCCTAGTCTGAACATGGCACAGGGTGTTTCATCAAATGACCCAGAATCCAGATCCGTGCCAGAGGCCACTCTTGTTGACCCACAAAGAATTAACTTACATTTAGCACAGTCGTCAGAAAGAGAAATACAAGACAAGGCACGGCCGGAGAGGGCAGCTGCATCCTTTGTTGACGTAAGTTAGCCGCATAATGCCAATGATTTAAAATGGCTGTCACATTTGATAGAATACAGACATTTAAGGCCCAACTGTTTAGCATAATTATAATGGTGTAGGCTATCTGTGATGGAATGTCATGAAAACTTCCTTCTAACTTTCTTTTCAACCGATGACTGTAGCTTCAATCTAGCTGCACGATTATTGCAAGGACTAATTGATTGTAGGTTTTTTATTTGTAGATGTACACATCGGAGAGGAGTGATCTGCAGCACAGAAGCAGTCCCTATTTTAGGTCTTCTAATTACCTGCCAGGCCCACTCAAATCGAATGGTAGGGGTCCATGCCCTATTTCTCTTCAGATATCCTCTATGGTGATATGATCGTTTATCTAAAATATGTTTTTATTTATTTAAGATGATAGTGCTAATAAAGAAGAACCATCCTCGACGGTAGATGAGACTGAAACGAAATCTTTAAACGAACAAAGCAATGGATCCGAAGAAAGCCAAAGGGAAACGGATGACGGTGAGTAGTCTACATTACAGTAATGGATTTGTAACCGGCAATACTTAATAATACGTAATTAAGAAGCTGTAATGTTGCTCTGTATATTCAGGCGAAGAAGCGACAGTCAACATTTCCGGAGATCCACAAGCAGAGAAGGACATGGAAACACTGGCAAAGGGTGAGAATATAAGCGTAGACTGTTTTTATTGGACCTAGTTAATAGGCTATTATTAGTATTTTTAGTAGCCAATTTGACCTAGTAGGCTTAGGCTAGTAGCTAGAAGTCGCCTAGCTATAGCCTAGTAACAGTACAGAAGTAAATTAGTGCCAGCTGTAGGCTGTTTATTAGGCTTATCTTAGTAGGTCATTTCTCAAGTATTTTTGTCAACACTGGGCCTATTATTTTGTCGCATATAGTGTATAATGTGTTATTATTTGCCAAATTTGGGGTATTATTTAATTGTGATTAGCCTATTAGGTCTAGGGTAAAATGGTAATTGTATTAGCCTATTAGGCCATAATTGTGTTATTTTACTCCTTTATTATTATTTTTTCATTGTGTGTAATTTCATTCTATTCAGGCATAGGCCTAATAGGCTACAGTTAAATGTCTGTTGTCTGTAAAATGCCAGTTTCAGTAGACCTCATCTTCATTGTGATAATAAATGTAGGCAAACAGCCCTTGTTAAGGCCTCAACGGCTACTTCTTTAATATTCAATACGGCTAACCTTTCTTCTGTCAGTTAGGCTAGTAGTTCTACCGATAGATACCGATTCAATGTAGGCTAAGCCTTGAAAACAACGTTACAGAATATAGGAGATTTTGTAGCATATAAGCTATATAACATTTTCCAGTGTGAACCCCTTATGTCCACCACATCAACTCACCTTGCCTAATTAATTGAGACACTGAGATCATCCGACTTTCCAATATGTCACAGTGCCTATAATAGTCACTAGTAATAGCCAAAATTAATTCTCAGTTATTGGATTAAGCGTCCTTCTGTGAGGTCGTGTATCCTTTGTTCAAATCGATGAAATCTAATAAATTCTTATTTCAAAAATCTCATAGCCTACTTCAATTTTGCTGATAGCTGTAGGATGTCGTAAAAAGCATTAAGCATAGGCGACAACAAATGTAGGGTGTCTTTGATTTTTGAATTGATTTAAATGGCTCAGTTAATAAACATTGATAAACAACTTACATTCTAACACATGTTGTTCAAATTTGTTTCATTTTAATAGAAGAATTGCAGAAACAACTGCTGGAGCAAGTTGAGATCAGGAAGAAGTTGGAACGAGAATTCCAAAGCTTGAAAGGTATTCTATAATATTCCTGTTATATGACTTTTATTGTAATATAGGCTACCGTAAGATACAACCTATTCTTTTTATGGTGACGAAATCTAACCTAAATCGACGGAGAAAAGTATGTTATGAGTGTTTCTCCTATCATGCTTGGGGCCATTGCGACGTCGAGCCAAATGAGTTTTGCGCTCGGCCTGCACCTTTTTTGTCTTCCTTTTTAGCCTTCCTTTTTAGCCCACAAACAAAGCATATTTAGTATGATTAAAATGTATTTATCACCATAGTTGTTGGATGGCTTACAATTACTTTTCATAAGCTATTTTGTCATGGTTTTACCATAGACAATAGTCTACAAAAAATATAATATAATAACAAATACTAAAATACGGGCTAATTTCAACTATATTAATTGCTCCTCAGACAATTTTCAAGATCAAATGAAAAGAGAGCTATCCTACAGAGAGGAGATGGTTCAACAGCTTCATATTGTCAGAGGTGAGAATACGAAACACCGAGGCGAAGCAAGAGAAACTGGAGCGCATATCGAACGCCTTTCGATTCCAATGGGGGTACATTTAGAAGCACGTGTCCCTTTTGATTGATATGCTCAAAATGTATAGAAATTAAAAAATCATTTTGAGCGACTTAAATAAAGGTGTTTTGTATTCAACACTTATATGATTAAGAGAAACACAATGCGTTGTCTTGAAATTGGGGCAAATAAAATAATGAGTGTGTTTAATATTAACTCTAAATAAATAGCTCATGCATCTTGGTTATCCTCTCTCTCTTGCATAGACACATTATGCAGCGAGCTGGACCAAGAGAGAAAAGCTCGTTATGATATTCAACTGAAGTTGAAAGGTAATTTATATGTAGTCAGTTAGAATAGAATCCACATGCATAAATGCAGATTTATGTTCAAGGGCATTATACACAGAATGCTGTTAATCTTGAGCGGTTGACTTGCTGGATGAATAGGTTAGTTAATAGTGTATTTGTAATCTTGATTCTGTAGTTCGTTGTGCATTGTATTACATTTTAGAGCATGGCCTTGATTCAATAAACCCCAAATGATCTCTGTTCTTGGATGTGCCCTTCTGGAAAAATCTTGTTCTGAGGTACATTGAAATAGGCAGTGTTAAACACATGCTTATAAAAATTTTTAGTTTTCCACAAAATGCACTGCGCAGATACAAACACACACACACACACTCACACACGCATACACACACACACACATACACACACACACATACACACACACAGATGCACACACACAGGCACCATTTTATTTGTCTATTTATCATTTATAATAATTATCTTTCTTCCTAGAAGCTCACGACGCACTACATCATTTTTCATGCAAGATGTTGACCCCCCGTCACTGCAATGGAACCTGCTCCTTCAAATCTCCTCTCTTACCCCCTTAAAGTCCCCCACCCTCTCCCCCAACACACACACACACCACTAACCACCCCACCCCACTGAATGGACACATAAGGAATGATACTTTGGTGCTGAAAAACATGTGCTTTTGTTGTCATCGGCCTCTGTAAGATAACTGTATGTACTTTTCAGTCAGAGCCAAAAATCTTAAGGCTCAATATATAATTTATAAAGTTCTAAGATAGTCTGTGGAAACCATGCTTTTTTTGTTTCAAAATGGAAATATGACCATCTCTTTTAGAAATACTCAATATTTATTTAGTGGCAAAGTGCAATGACTAGATATATGTACCCTGTGATAGTTGGATGTAGTTATTTGAATATTATGTTATTATGTTCAGAATGTTACAGTACATAGTTTACAGTTTTATCAACTGTGTTGTGAATTATCGCTGTTACGCTGTCTTCATCTGCAACATTGTATATACTTTTGATGTTATGCACTTTAAACTAGCACCTGGGATAACTTATATAGCTTATGTGTATTCAAATATGTGGTTTGAAATAAATTTGTCGTAATTTATGAAGGTTTCACAAAATATTTAATACAATGAATGAATGCACTGTAAAGCAAGTGACAATAAGAAAGACAAGATCAAGGGCATCGAGTGGGGTGATTTACTTCTGAGTAAAAATTTGATCCAGACAATTCTCCAAACTGTATTTACTATCAGACAATAATAATAACATCCATTCATTTGTAATTAATAGTAGTTTTATTTGATGGACATGGTGTCAGACTTTAATAGCTAAATGTACATTTGGTTTGATAATATTATTCAATAAAAAAAAAAATGATCAAAGAAATATATCTGTCTGCTGTAGCCCTGTACCATCAGGCATATGCCTAGAATGATACATTGACACTAAACACACTTGATCATAATTTAACTTTTTGGAATGACATCCCTGGTCAATAAGTTTTGGAATAACCACCTGCATTTGGAAATTATATATTTGGGATCCACGGGGGCTACAGTGCTTTCCCCAACGCAAACAAGAGTGTCATCTAGTGTTCAAATCAAGAGCCATTAGTCAAACTACATCATTTTCTTTAATAACCACTCAACCTGACTGGGTATGGATGCAGTTTCCAGTCCTTAAACTACTGTCAATTCGTCAAATGATAGTTTCACAGCATTTAAAACTGTAGCAGTCTATAGGTTTCTTTAATTTACTAGCGTTTATTAGCCTATGATGTGAGGTTAAAAAGGAAAAGGAAAACGTGCCATTTTATTTGGATGCATGCCAACAATTGCTTATCACTACTTTCTCAGCCTCATTATCAAGTATGCTTGTCTCATAAGGGATTGGATTTAATGGTTGACCTTTTGGTGGGGCTGTTATCTCTCAAACCGAGTGTCTAAACTTTGTGCTGTAGACTGCAGTGAGACTGCCCTCTACTGGATTTATTTAGTTCAGTTGATTCACCTTGCGTCTCTTGCTTATGTAGCCTACTTGTCCCTTTACAACTTCGCAACTAAGCAAACAAGGCAACAATGAAAACATAGTCAAAGAATATATGGTATTATTCCTATAGTGGCGATACAATTAACTCGTTTGAGTGTACATTTATTTCGAGTTGCAGGGTGGAACACTGGTCTGGGATATGTTAGCACTCTAAAACGTAAGGTACGTTCTCTAAATTTTCACATTTAAGCCGATCCCAGATCCGTGTTTTTCGGAAATTCTAGTCCGAGACTTTTCCTCTCATTCACGCCTGCGCTCAAAATTAGAAGATGGCGGAGAGTGCGGAACTGAAGGTAAAAGCTTCGCTAGCCCATAGCTTATTACATTTGACAACATTTGCATTTTACGCAACGAAATATGTGGATTGCTTATGTTGATATGTGGTGCCTTTTAGTACTTACACGAAACAAGCTTTATATATATTTGATGTACCTCGAAACAGTGTGGTAGCTAGCTACCAATGCTATCAAGACCTAGCATTGTTTTTGTTGCCGATGTTGGGCTTGGTAAGGGGGGCTTGCTTGTCTGCCATCGGTAAGCTATCTTGCTATTAGCTCTAGCTCCCTTGGCTGCTACGCTTACGTGTAATGTTGGATATCTCAAAACTGGATCAGGCTTTCCGTTAGACTACTAGGCTGGCTACCAGTGAGTGGACAAATTAATATATTATGTTCAGAATCCATACTAGTACTAGTTTTTTCGATTAGCTAGTCTGCCTTAGCAGCTAACTAGCTAACCCTCGTACAACATAATTCTGTCTTTGGCCTGAAATAGCCAACCTTAGCTAGCTAGCTACCCGCCATGTGAAACAGCGATGCATTGCTAACTAAAATACTGGGGTTTTACTCTAATATCCTCTATATTTGTTCTACCATTGATACATGTTATTTATTTGTAAATGTGTGTTGTGTGTGACAATACAATCATCGTATGTTTTTTGGCAATGGAATTAATCTCAGTCATAGCTGTACATTTGCTTTATATACATTAATATGGTTGGCTGAATTGTCCAATCAGAAATGATTTTGGCCCCTACTGTGCATAATTGCACGTATCATTAATCCATTTCTTTATCACTCAGATTGGGGGATTACAATTTGACAGCTCTTATAATGATATACCAACCTGTAATGCACCTGTTCAGTGCCAGAGCTTGTCATACATTTAAGTTGAAAATGACAAAAAGTCAACCTCATGCTTGAATTTTACTACAGCAAATGGTGATGAGCCTTCGTGTTTCGGAGCTTCAAGTATTACTGGGGTACGCTGGACGGAATAAACACGGAAGGAAGCACGAACTCTTAACCAAAGCACTCCATCTACTGAAGGCTGGCTGCAGCCCTGCAGTGCAAATGAAGATCAAGGAACTCTATCGGCGACGCTTCCCCACCAAAATGGTGTCGCCGGTAGACCTAGCACTGCCAAGTGTTCATTCCACCTCCAGTCTGCCTGCAGGCCTGACTCAGCTGGGCTTTGACAGTCACGGTGCCCCCTCACCCCTTCTACCTGTCTCCTTACTGGGTCCCAAGCATGAGCTGGGGCTGCCTCACCTGCCCTCTGCCCTGCATCCTGTGCACCCTGACGTCAAGCTCCAGAGACTGCCTTTCTACGACATGTTGGATGAGCTTATCAAGCCCACAAGTCTGGGTAAGAGCATGCTGCTTGGCCATCTGTTTGGCCAACAACTATGCCATCGTGGAGTCACGTGACCATATATTCTAAGACCCGAATTTATGGTCTTGGTTTCCTAAAAAATGGTGCCAGTGTTTAGCGATTCAACGTCTGAGATGACTCTAGGTTTGCCACGCGTGGGAAATGTGTAGATCTAACTCTGAGTCGTTGGAAGTGTGTGTAATTCATCACATTTGAAACCCTTCTTTTGGAGTGGCTCGTCGTGCACGACTTGTGATGTCTGTGTCCTGTGCTTGGTCTCTTCACACAGCCTCAGACAGTAGTCAGCGGTTCCAGGAAACGTGTTATGCTTTTGCTTTGACACCACAACAAGTTCAACAAATTAGCAGCTCGATGTAAGTAGGAGAGGAACGTATTCTGTTTCTTATCGGTTAACCGCGAAACCATCATCACAGTTGCTACCACAGGGAGTGAGATGTTCTGAAACAGGATATGAACAATTTCAGTATGTGTCCTTCATCTTTTCTCAGGGATATTTCGGGGACCAAGTGTGACTTTGCAGTCCAAGTTCAGCTAAGGTAATGTCACCTTATATGGTGGATCCTGTTCAGTGGGGTCAAGTTTCAAATGTATCCATCAATACAGAAGTATAATATCTCTGCCTGGTGACCCCCTTGGACATTTTTTTTACCTAATGATAACTTTTCAGATTTTGTCTCTCTGAGACTAGCTGTCCACAAGAGGATCATTTCCCTCCAAATCTGTGTGTGAAAGTGAACGGCAAGCCGTGTACTCTTCCAGTAAGTCTATGCAACCTGCCTGCATAATGACCACGCAGCTCCAAACTCACTGACACACACAAATACCCACACCAATTCAGTATCTTTACAGTGGGCCTCAGAGCTCATCAACAGCATGAGAATGATTGTACATGATTGTCTGCTGATTGTCTTCTGTTTCTTCAATCGAAGGGGTATCTTCCTCCAACCAAAAACGGAGTTGAACCAAAAAGGCCCAGTCGTCCTATCAACATAACATCCCTGGTCAGATTGTCCACCACAGTCCCTAACACAATTGTGGTGTCGTGGACCTCGGAAATCGGCAGGGTACGGAATGAACCCAAGAAACTATCAGATGATGGTCAAGCCTTTTTGAGAAAGCTATGACCCATTTCATTTCAGCTTTTTTTTTTTTGCTGCATGAGTAGCATTTGCCCAAACGTTATATGTTTGTTTTGTTGCCATCTCCTCAGAGCTTTTCCATGGCTGTGTATTTGGTGAGACAGCAGTCGTCTACGGTGTTGTTGCAGAGACTACGGGCCAAAGGCATCAGGAACCCAGACCACTCCAGAGCGCTCAGTATGTACTGATGGATCGATACAGGGTGGGGTACAGAAGGTCTGTTTGTGTTTCACCAGCTCATTATTCTCTTTGTTTACTTGTTCTCTTTAACAGTCAAAGAGAAGTTGACAGCTGACCCTGACAGCGAGATCGCCACCACCAGTTTAAGAGTCTCTTTGCTGTGCCCGGTACGCACTTACATTTACACATACATTTCTCCCAATGTTTCTATTTTTTACTGTTCACGGGATATACTTCATCAGTCATATGATCAATGCTCATAAATCATCATGATCAACTTTCTAGTTGTGCAAAGCTCATTCTGTGTGTGTGTGTGTGTGTGTGTGTGTGTCGGTGTGTGTGTGTTTTCAGCTTGGGAAAATGCGTCTGATGATCCCGTGCCGAGCGTTGACGTGTTCCCACCTCCAGTGCTTTGATGCAACGCTCTACATCCAGATGAATGAGAAGAAGCCCACCTGGGTGTGTCCTGTCTGCGACAAGAAGGCCCCTTACGAGCACCTCATCATCGACGGGTCCGGCACCTCTTCTGCCCTTTTTCAGAAAGAATTTGGAGATTGATATATGTCTGCTACAAACATGGATTTAATAAGACAAAATATGGTTTCATATCTGGCTAACGAAACCGAGAATGCAGTGTAGTTGGTCTGGGTGAGCGTACGTAGCTAAGTCTCTTCCCAACTCTTCCCAACTGCAGATTGTTCATGGAGATCCTGAACAGCTGTTTGGACTGTGATGAGATCCAGTTCAAGGAGGATGGAAACTGGTCCCCTATGAGATCAAAGAAGGAGGTCCAGGAGGTGTCGGCTTCTTACAACGGGGTGGACGGTACGGCCCGTCCAGTCTCACCAGGCTGTCACGGCATGCCTTTCTGTCCTGCAGTACAGAGTACACTGTAGATTTATTGAAACTCTGCCCCTTCTAGATTCCTGTCGAACTCTGGTGCCGGAACTAAGGAACTACTCCTCAATCGACAACAGCAAGAAGGTGGAAGTGATCGACTTGACACTGGACAGCTCCTCAGATGATGACTTGGACGACGAGCCTCCACCAAAAAGGATGTGTCCCTCGCTGTCCCCTGTCTCTCCACCGATGAACAAGGGGTAAGGCCGTCACTGACAGGTCACGTCATTGTCACGTTCTGGGTTGGACTCCCAGCTCGTCGATGTCACTTCCTCTCCCTGACGCAGCGTTCTTCCCACACAGGGTGCTGAATCTACACAGCCAGGCGTCGCCGTTAACCAGGGCTCCCAGCATGCCTCCTGTGGAGACAAGCTACATTCCCCCTCCTCCGCCCCTCATCCAGGACTACCGCCACTACTACCACACACCCAGTGACCTGCCAGGTACGGTCTGGCCTCGGCTGCTGCAGCTCAACACATGGCTACTCCAGGATGATCTTGTCTTCATTGCCCCAGAGCAAACTAACAGAACCCTTCTTTTTCTTTGTCTGTTTCTCCCAGATTTAAATTTCTTCTCCTTCCTCCAGGGTGACAATCATCAGGTAAATGTAACTCCCACTACAAGTTAGCGGTAAAAAAAAAAGTCATGTAGCGAAATGAACCAGCGCTTAAATCATTGATGTGACTGTCCCCTCTCTTCCAGCATTACAACATGATGATGGCGGCGGCGGCCGCCGCTTCGGCCTCGGCTACAGACGACCACGACCTGCTGCTTAACCGCTTCCTGCCCTACAGCTCCTCCCAGATATTCCTGGAGCAGCCGGGCACACCGGGCAGCAGCAACCTGGCAGCCGCCAACGGAGGCAGCAACAGCGGCAGCAGCAGCAGCCTGGTGTCCTCCAGCAGCCTGCGTGACAGAGACAGGGACAGGGACCGGGACAGGGACAGCCACTCTCACTCGGGGGCTTCCAGGTCCAGGGAGGATGCCGCAGCGGCGGCGGCCATTTACGGTTCCATCTCGGACGTCATCTCGCTCGACTGAACACGGGGGGGGGGGGGGGGGGGGGGTGACGTGACGACACACGTGGAACTGAGAGAACAGCTTGGGGAAGAACATTTAAATGGAGGTATTTGTAAATAGAAAAGAAGAGGAAGAAGAATAGAGAAAACAATGCTATGTACAGAGAGGAAAATCTATTTTCAATTTTACTTATGTATATAAACTTAGGACGCTGCCTGTCCAGTGAGTAACTTCAGTTGATATTTTTCTGTGGATACTGAAGATTTTTCCACACCTTCATGTGGTCCCTTGATTATATTGTACCTTTTGTACTTCGTTTTTACTCCATTTTGTTCAATGGCATTATTTCTGTCATAAGATGTCACCTACAGAGAAATCTGTCCATATTTTTATCATCACTGTTTCAAACATTCATGCTGTGGTCAATATTGTATTTAATTATTTTCAAGGTATTATTTATAATGCTTGTATGTTATGTTGTATGTATGCTGTTTAAAAGCATTCCCTGTGTCCCTAAAAACTGTTGCCACTAGGAATGCACAAGGTTCTGTTTCTTTATACTGCGCTATCCCATAATTTTCTGCAGAATTTCTCATTGTTCATCAAATCCAGTTTTAGTTACATCAAAGCACTTTCTATAAGATGATCTCAAATATAATCTAATAAGATTGTATTCAATAAAATCAAATAGTCATTACAGTCATTGTTGTAGGACTAATTTCAAAACAATTGTATTTCTATTACAAGATGATATCAGATTACCAATTTAGACTTTTCATTTCATATGAAATAAAGCATTTTATTCAATTGTTTTTCAGAATAGTTTGATACCACTTTCCTTTTGCATTGTGATCAATTTTTCCCCACAAACCAAATGATTTTTTGTGGGGGATGGATGGCCTAGATATTCTTTCTTTATAGGTTTGTCATCCAGATTGTCAATTTGTCTGTAGACAAACAAGATAAATACTGCAGGACATATTTGACTTTACTAAATGGTTTATTCACCTAATCTAAATGCCACTGAGAAGTTTGTTGTTCTCAGATAGCATTTTTTTCAGGCTTTAGTCCACCTATTTCTAAACAAGATGCAGTTTGATTTAGGGAGTAATATGGTGCCTTTATATTTGAGTTCAGTGCTTATTGTTTGATGCAGAGGTAACTCTAACCAAGTAGGTATTCACAGTGGAGGCATAGAATGCTTAACTTTGCATGCCTGTTCTTTGTTGCTGTTTGTCTCTTGTTGATTCACCTCATAGTTCAGTTGATCTACAACTACCCTACTGTTCCATCATAGTGTCATAAGGGATGTTGATTTAGCTCAGTGTCTTTGCTAAAGCTCAATGAATTTTTGGTTTATAATGTGACCGATGAGCTCATGAGTGCATCGCAATGTGCTTCACCCCAAAGTTTGTTGCTGTTCAAGTTCTGATGGCCCTTCATATTCTTGTGCGTACAATTAGTATTATTTATTTCATCTATATATTTTTTTTTTGCATTTGGTTGATTCTTAATTATGCATTGCTGTCATTGTATATGATATTTCTTTTGTAATTATATGATTAATGCTATTTAAAGAGATCATTGTTGCTTGAGATACATTGTAACAAACATTGTTTCATTTTCTTTGTCTGTTTAACTATCAAATGATGTCAGTAACACAATAGAGGCTTTGAGCATTGTGACCGTCTCTAGGGTCTACTGTGCTGTTTGATAATTGTATGAATAAACAGATATAAGACAATGACCATGTTTTAAGTTTTACATTTATTGTGATTTGTACAGTTCAGGTACATGTTTTCTTTCGGCCCTGCTTCTCTTGACAATCCCTAGCAATTTATCTTAACCTCTAATAAATAGTATAAACCTGTAATCAATATTATTTGGAACATGTTATTAAATGATGGACCGTTGGCAAAACTTAAACCGAAAACAATGAAATGTAGCACGTTTAATTCAATGTAATAAGAAAAACACAAAACCTTGCGAATTTGTTACAATATGTCATAAAAGTAGACAACAAATGGTTATGCGAGGGTTACGTCAATGAAATACAGAAAGATAAAACAAACAGTAAATGTATGACAGCTTTCCTAAAAGCAATTTTGCAACACTTCTTTTTCTAGATTTGAAATTGTGAACGTACGCCACGGACGTGACGTCATTGTGCAGCGCCTTCACTGTTTCTGAATGGAAGGGGAACTGGCAATGCCTGCATTTGATTTTTCAGATATTTTTATTGTTTAATCTGTGAATGGCGCCAAAACAGGACCCTAAACCTAAATTTCAAGAAGGTAAGGAACACCCTCGAGTATTAGTGACCATTGTGCATTGTTGGCGCTGCCAGGATAGGACTTTGAGTCTGCTGCTCGTAGCTAGCTCGCTAGCTTGCTACGCTTTGGCGCGTTCACTGATTGTCGCTTTATAAGCAGCCGCCATGAATTTACAATTAAACAATCACGATACAACTATGTAAACCCTCAACATGAAATGCATTTTGCTGACACATGCTCTGACTGTAGCCGAGAAATATGCACACACAAGCGACTGCTAATTCAGCCAGTTCCATAGCTTAGTAAGGCTCTATGAAGGTATGTTCATATTGTGATCAACCAAACTGTGGCTCGTCACATGACCAAACATCCCTCGTATTAAGTAGGTAAGCGTTGACTTGGTACACCGCACGGCGGCCTACTTACTCTAAACAAATTCAGAGGTATTTGGACGCCATCCTATGTCAAAATGTAACACTGTTTTAACTCTACATCAATGTGCAGACTCTAAACGGTGTTGTAAAATTATTAACAGACTTATATTTGGTGAACTTGTCTGCCTATTCAGGTGAACGGGTGCTGTGTTTTCATGGGCCATTACTTTACGAAGCAAAGGTATGCTGTTTAGTTAATGTTACTTCTGGGTTGATATCTGTATGTTGAGTGTATTGGAAAATGATATGATTTGTTTCAGTGTGTTAGAACAAACATCAAGGAGAAGCAAATCAAGTACTTTATTCATTACAGTGGATGGAATAAGAAGTAAGTAACTAGACATAGATTGCACGTTAGATTGTATTCATTGTTTATAACCCTGCACATCGATTTGAGATGGTGCTCTGGTAATTTATACATTTGGTATTCACAAATTCAACTTGTAAATAAGTTAGTCTAACTCAATATTCTTTTTTTTTTAGCTGGGATGAATGGGTTCCTGAAAGCAGAGTACTGAAGTATGTGGACAGCAACCTGCAGAAACAGAAAGAGCTTCAGAAGGCTAATCAGTGAGTGCCTTGTGGTTGGTCCAACTGGTCGTCATGGTTTGAAGAACCATCTTTATCCCGATGTTTTCATTGTGGCTTTTCTCCATTGTTCTTCAGAGACCATTATGTAGAGGGAAGGATGAGGGGAGTAGCACCAAGCAAGAAGATTCCTCCTCCTCCTCCGCCAAAAGTCATTGATGTGTGAGTTGAGAACTTTCAGCTTCTACACAGTGTCCACTTACAAGACCCTAGTGGCTGACCCTAGTATCATACCAAGTGGCTGCTCCAGTTTTACAAAAGTAACTTTTTTTTCTCCAAAAAACAACATTCTGCTTGCTGTAATTATTTTTTAAACTTTTAAGTCTGAATTATTCCTATTTTAATAGTTATAGATTCTACCTGTGGGTGATGTTTTTGATGTTTCTCCAGTGTAAATGTTTTTGTTTTTGTTTTTTCACTCCAGTAAAGCAAAAAAGAACAAACAGAAGAGTAAGTCCAATTCAAACAGCACATTTTGTTGAGTTACCCAAGCGGCAGTTTGCGTTGCCAACACTGCAACACTATTGAAATTACTCCAGGGGGCGCATGTCTTTTAGACAACAAGAGCACTAAATCCTGCACCAAAGTAATGGTCTTGATTATGATTGTGGTTCTCTTCATGTGTGTCTCTGTTCCTCCCTATTGATGCAGCCCCAGGGGCTGGAGAGGGAACCAGTGCAGGTGGTGAATTACCTTATCCCCCCCGAAAGAAGAGGGCACGCGTTGACCCAACTGTGGAAAGTGTATGTCCATTAGATTTTCTGTAATCAGGGTATTAGCAAAATTGAGTTTGGTCATTTGTAAAAGTTAGTTTTTATGATAAAAAATAACTAATTCTTATTTTGAATCGGTGCTGAATCTGCATCTGTCGTGTTTCAGGATGAGACCTTTATAAACCGAGTAGAGGTAAAGGTAAAGATCCCAGAGGAGTTAAAACCATGGCTGGTGGATGACTGGGACCTGATCACCAGGCAGAAACAGGTCAGTGGGCTTCATGTGGAACACTTTTAGCATGACAAGAGACCTGACAAGAGAGAGTGAACAAATGAAGGGTATTTTTTCAAACTTAGAAAATCGACATACTTCATAATAATTCTTGATTTGTTTTCAGCTTTATCACCTGCCAGCCAAGAAGAATGTGGAGGCTGTCCTGGAAGATTATGCAAGCTACAAAAAATCAAGAGGAAACTCTGACAACAAGTAAAAACATCAGAATGATACCCAATACAAGTGATTAGTCATCTTAAGCCCTTGTGAAAGCCTACAGTAAGCCCTCTTCGAGTTGTGTCGGAGTGAAGATCAATGTAGGGAGTCAGTTGGCTGAGCGGTTAGGGAATGGGGCTAGTAATCTGAAGGTTGCCGGTTTGATTCCTGGCCGTGCTTTTTACGTTGTGTCCTTGCGCAAGGCACTTCACCCTACTTGCCTCGAGGGGTACTGTACTTACTGTAAGTCGCTCTGGATAAATGACTAAATGTAAATGTCTTTTCAGGGAGTATGCTGTGAACGAGGTGGTTGCCGGTGTCCGAGAGTACTTTAATGTCATGCTGGGAACACAACTTCTCTACAAGTTTGAAAGGCCGCAGTATGCAGATATCCTGGCCAACCACCCCGACTCCTCCATGTCTCAGATCTACGGGGCGCCACACCTGCTCCGGCTCTTCGGTACTTTGTTTTAGTGTCTGTCTGTATGCCATCTCTCCCCTGTCTGGAGATAGTGACAGGAGTGGAGGCTTGGATAAATCCATTCTCCCTGTGTGTTTGTATTTGGCAGTGAGGATCGGAGCAATGCTGGCCTACACTCCCCTGGATGAGAAGAGCTTGTCTTTGCTGCTCAGCTACCTACAAGACTTCCTCAAGTAAGCTCTCAGCAACCTCACCCATCTGTAAAGGTTGTATTGTATCATCAAAATCTTGATTCATAGAAATGTGTTCCCTGGTGTTTGGCTGTCAGGTACCTAGTGAAGAACTCCACCACTCTCTTCAGCTCGACTGACTATGAAGTAGCCCCCCCCGAGTATCACCGCAAAGCTGTTTGACGGGGGTCAACCAACAAGACCAGGTGTTGTCTCTTTAGTCGGCATATGAAGGTCCCATTACAGGGAGGTGACCTTTGTCACTTGTCGAGGACAGATTGTTTGTGGCAACGGATCAAAATGGTGTATATTTAAGCATCAGTGAGATTTCCTTGGACAAAGTTATTTACTTTCTTTTTGAAAGCTGCGAAGGAACTTTTCCTGTATTGGTATGTTCTTGAGTACCACTTTAGTTTATATAATACTTGTTCTGTGTTTACAATGGCCTTTTTAAGGAAGTATAATCGTACAATATGCTTCCAATGCTGACCGATTGAGCTTCTTTCTTTTTTTTTTGCCTCGTCATTTTTAATAAAAGTTTTCTCTCGAGTTAGTAGTAATGTTTGGTTTGCATTCTCATTTTATGTCTTTCGTGTGTGACTATTGCGATGTTAGTGATGACAGCTTACTTTAGAATGGGCCTGTTCCAAAGGAAGGATAGGATGGCAGGGAGATGAGAGGGAAAAAGTGATGGTTTATCAGAACAGGCATACTCTTTCAAGACCCAGCAAGAGGAGAAAGATGGGTTGTGTTGGGTCGAAAGCCATGTTTGGTTTGGAGTGCCATCACTCTAAAAGGTTTATTAAGAATAGTTCTCTTCAGTTATGCTTGTGTTATTCAAACACACTTGAGTTATTGCTCACACGTAAATGGGACATATGGTTTTAATTTAAACACTGTCGTTGGAGGAATGTGGGCCCGGCACCAGAGTTTCACCTCAAAGCGTTTATTAATGCAGCTAATAAGATTTATTTTCAGACAAGTAGTGGATGGGGCCAGGTCCTTGGATTACATAGACACCTGTGTAATCCCCCCCCCCCCTCCCCATGTTTTCTATTTGATGGACTTCTGATGGCCTGGATGATTTGGGTCTGTTTTTCTTCCCATGATTCCACCAAAGAATGTGGTTGTGAAAGTGTCATCCCATTGGTGGTTCTATTTAATATTTTACTTATGAAACCCAGTGTGCCCACAGTATTTTGGACAGGAAAGAAACTTAATAGACCGTTAACTTTGATGCCTGGCTGCCATCCATTTTGCAACTGTCATCTTTTCCACTTTCCATTTGTTTAACTTCCTAGTCTTGACCATCATTGTGACTCACTTGAAACAAGAGGAACTCTAACAGTTTCACATTCGGTTAATTTGGGGTTTGATCATTGTCTGTGTTCTCAGTGGTTACGGCAAATTCACTGTTTTTTTTGTAGAATGTCTTTTAATCCCATTTCCAAAGCCCTAACAAGGAACATCTGTCTGTTCGAGGGGTATTCTTGTTTTCCTCAGCGAGCTTAAAGATCACAGTGATCTGGGGCCGTTTTAATGGCACACCAAAAAGAGTGACGGTCAAAGGCTACACATCCTCCCTGGAGAATGATGACCAGTTACCTCACTGAGACCTCTGGCCCCGCCTCTCCCCACCGCCCTACTCAGATCCTGGCTTTACGAGGCTGACCCCGCCTCCTCGGAAATTAGAAACACATTACACACGGCATTAGCGGCCAGGTCATCCAGAGGCCTCCTCTGGTGTTTTTCCTCAGGGTGGCCTGCATGGACCTTAGAATGACAGAATGACCGAATTGGAGTTCACGTCAGAACAGTACCTATACGTCAGTGATATATCTTTTGCCTGGTCAGTTTGCCATGTGGATCCAGCATGGTGTGTGGCTGAACGTGAACAGAGAAGCTATGTGCTGATGATCTCATACTTGGTCTCTGTAGTGGGTATGATGACACCAATATTTCAGAACGTCTAGTATACTTTGATATAGCTGTTTTTCATGCAGACCAGAGAAATACACATACTGCTTCATAAAGTACAACCAGTACCATACCATGCTTAGCATTATGTTGTAAACTATTAGAATTACATTATTTGACAAAGCCACAGAAAAACTGGTTTTACCAAAGCTTTTAATGACAGTTATTTCAACCTCCAGACACTTCTAGAAAGTGTATATTTTGTACCGCAGCCGAATCCACACTTCCCCAGGGAACAAGGACGTTATTGCCAGTAAAAGAGCAGACATCCTATCCCTGTCTGTCTCCACCTGGATTTACCAGATAATCACAGTTATCCAAACCAAACTCATGTGAGGATCATTTGAGACACCACTTTTCTTAGACAAGAAAGATTTTACATTTGAGTCCAACTGTTGAACAAGTTCGCTGATAGAGGCTATTTGTACTTCCTCTTTATGATTCCTACGGAAGAAAGCCAGCTGTTTGGGCTCTCTGGGGTGAAAAACGTTAGGGTTTAATGTGGTTGTGAATGTTTCCCTAGAGTAGAAGTTAGTGGTGTACTAATTACATAGTGGGCTCAGAGCCCTAGCTCTGCACTGATGCCAGAGCAGTGTGTGACTGTTGATCATTAGTATTGGAAAATGCGTCCGCCACAAAAGGACTGCGGTCATTCTAACCCATTAAAACATGAAAGAACATACCCCGCTCTTCTGGAGAAGGAATTCGCGAGACATAAACAGCCTGTAAAATGGAAAACTACATCTGTGTCCATTTGTTTTCCTGAAAGACGGCCACATTTGGTAATCCTTACTGAAATTCTTTCCAATAACGGAGTGTCGTTGAAAAAAAACGAAAAGAAAAGGCCTGTTTCATCCATCTGTTTTCAATGTGATGCAGTAGTGGTTTTGGAGCAGAGGATGTCTGCACAGTGGGAGAGTGAGAACTTGTGGAGGCTTCAGAGCATTTTGAGGTCTTGAGTTAATTTACAAGTTTTGGCTTATTTTCCCTGTGGACGTTTTTTCTCGAGCTAGAAACTGTGGCCCTGTAGTTGTGTCCTTGTTTAGTGTTGATCTGAGCATGATGGATCAAAGCAGCATGAGGCCCCTGTCAACACACTTGTGTCCATTCAGCAACGCCATCAGGCCTCAGTACTACAACATATTACTATGGGCAAAAAGGCTCTATTAACCTACCACAATACTGTCATGCTCTCTATTAATATAGACAGTGTCTATATTATTTATCACTATACTATTATTTATCAAAGCCCTGTTCAGTTGACCATGACCCAGGCTATATAAATGTAACCCTAAACTGAACACACCATCGTAAAGCTTTCAACCGTTGACAAGTTGACTTACCCTGGAAGTACTCTGGCTCATGCTGTGGACATAGAGGATGAAGATAACTTCAGGATTGTCGAGGTCAGTGGAACCTTTCGACGTCGAGCATGCCCCACTCTGCAGAGGCTATGTGAGAATGCTTCGCACACAAGAATGCTAGCGCAATGGTGGCTCCTAAAAACGCTTCAAGGATCCTCTGAAAGAACATCCTCCTTGGAAGAGCTGTGGCTTTGACCTGAAAAGCAGGGAACCTTCAGCTCAGGTCCGATCTGGCCGGAACAGAAAAGTCCAGAAAGGTGCAGTCCACTATGAAAACCGAAGAAGCTCCTGTGTTCTGTGGGAGACAGCAGTGCAAACCTGCCAAGGAAGGACTTTAGGTTGCATCTCAGAGCTCCACTTTCTCCCTGACCTGTCCAGCGTACCATAGAGAATTCCAGGGTCAGCGTGGTCTGTTCATCCATCTGCACACTCACCAAAAAAACGAAAGGTGCCATGGTCATCATCAACTACAATGGACGAACAAGTGCAAAATAATCTAATAATCAGCCCAGGTAATAAATAGTCAGTTCTCTGGAGGTTATCTCTTTTGATGTGCAGGAGGTGTGAGAGGCTGTGAACTGGTGGCTGTGGATATTTGTTGAGCTAACCACGCTTCGCTCTCCCTCCTTCATCTGTCTGAATACAGAGCTAAGAGTCCTTCTAACTTCGCCTTCAAAAACATCTTTCATCTCGGTCTTGTACTGAGGTTTATCACAGCTTTGATCCGACCAGGGAATGATTGCCCCTTTGTGTTCCAGATTTGTCTTTCAATGGAAATGTAGATAGCCTTGATAAGTATCTCGCCTGAAACTCTCACACAAATCAATGGTGGGTTGCAGTATCATTTAACCTTTCACACCTCTCAACGAAGACACATATCCTTTGTTCCATGTTGAGTGCATTGGAGAATCCTTGCAGAGAATTATTGCACACGGATCATAAAAAAAACTGCAAAAAGTATAAATGAATACAATTACTCATTTAATAAATTAATGGGAAAAAAGAAAAATTGGACATTAGTGTGTCTGGCCAGACATATTAATAAATATACATTGTTTGATAGTGTGTTTAAAATGAACCTAACATCAGCCATTCATGTTTTCAACCAGCAGAGGGCAGACTTGACTGAGAAATGAACCAGCACTTATGGTCTGCAGAAGGTTGAACGATTGTCTTGCACCCCAGTGTTTTCTGCTTGTCCAGTGTGGTTGGGATCTGTTCTGACATCCTGCTTATCCCAGGGTTTGGTGTTGGTGAGTAGCATGTTGACCACTTGCCAGTGGGTCCTAAGAGAGATGGGGAGTTTCAGGAGTGACTGTAGGGGCGGGTGCCTGACAGTGTTTGGCTACACACAAACATTCATGGTATGAAGGAAATGCCTAAATCTGTGTCATGACAACTCAAATTAATATAACAGCAGGCCTACCGGTAATATCTAATCAATATCAAAAATAAAGTATGTCTACATATATCTTGATTTAATATTTTCTAACTGATGTTTAATCTTAATTTATTGTGTCATAAGATGATACACTTACAACTGCTGTAAATTGTTTCTGATCTGTTATGATAACAAGGATTATAATTGCTTCTGGTACTGTATTTAACATGAGTCTTAAATCTGGAGTGACATGGAGTGGACAGTAAAATATATCTTCCCAGCAGTTAGCCTCCATTACTCCTGTGGTATGTGGACTATTCATTGCTTTGAAATCTCCCATGTTATTAGTGGTCCAGATGTTTTCAATAATGGGCGTTAGCTCAGTCTCTGGTTGATTATGTTAATTATGAGGATAGCTTTTAAGGCCACTGGCATGCAGTTTAACCTCTAACCCAAAACACTATCTAAGAACTGTGGTTTAACTTTGACATTAGTCCGTTAGAGAGAACAGAAGTGCCGTGCTGTCATTTGGAACTGACTGATGAGGTTCCCCTGTCTAGCTAACAGCGCCCCAACAGCACAGAGGAACTCATTTAGCCTCACATATAGAACTCCAGATCAAATGAAAATGTCTGAGACGAAATTAATGATTCATAGACCATCTGCTGGCGATGGTGTTTTGAATATCAATACCTTTCCCGCCGGATGTTTAATCACCTGATACCCTTGTTTTGGAAAAGGGAGCAAAAAGGGTTGCTTATAATGCTCATGTGTTATGATTCACCTCTGTGGCACTCATCCGCTAGTTCTGCTACACGTCAGGGAAAGGGGGTTGGCGCTAAAGCTGAGACAAGGGCTGGGGCTAGGACTGGGGTTATGGTGGGGCATAGGACTGGGGTTATGGTGGGGCATAGGACTGGGGTTATGGTGGGGCATAGGACTGGGGTTATGGTGGGGCATAGGACTGGGGTTATGGTGGGGCATAGGACTGGGGTTATGGTGGGGCATAGGACTGGGACTGTGCCTGGTGCTAGGACTGGGGTTATGGTGGGGCATAGGACTGGGACTGTGCCTGGTGCTGTGGCGGGGTGGATCCCTGTGGGCAGCGCTCCATTTCCTCCCTCTGCTCTATGGATCTGACCTACAAAGGCTCTGCTAACCCTGGAGCCGGCAGGCAGTAGCAAGACAGGAAACAGTTGGCCCTCGAAGGGGTGAAGTGGTGCCTGGGACTTTCCCCACATGCTTAAGGATCTTCCCCTCTCACTGTGGTCTACTGCTGGAGCGTGTGTCTGCAGCGCTACAAGCCGAGGGGGAGGTGGAGGAGGAGGGGGGGGGGGGGGGAGGGGGGGGGGGGGGGGAGGGAGGGGCACAGGCTTACCCATAGAACTTGGAACTAACTTTTCAGTGGGGATTCATTGCCCCTTAGCAGAGAGAACAGCATGAATTATTTGCGCTGGCAGATGTTCACAGACCCAAATATGCATGAATTTGTGGATCTGGCAGGCTTCCCTCAGCCAAACGTACTGGTTTTCATGATGCGTGCAGGAGCAGTTGTTATTCTGGCTGTTTTACAGAGAACATTAATCTGAGCTGTCATCACCTCCGACCGCTTTGGTGGAAATTATTTCACTCCTTAATAAGGAACTCCGGTGTCTATTACATATGGCGGTAAAGGCAACATTCTTGGTGGGTCTGTCATCATGTAGTTGGTCTCCAACAGTAGGCCTTGTGTATGTCTCCACTGGGTCCTGTGCTGTATAAATGAGATGAAGAGATTATGATATCTGACAGTTATGTACATTTTATGACAAAATGTCAGTGAAAGAATTTCCTTATTGGATTATAAATGTTTATTTACACTTTTCTTTTGGGGGGTGGGGGGTGTTAGTTGGTTGTTTGTTTGTTAGTTTGCTGGTTCTTGGTTTATTTGGATTATCCTATAGATACACATCAAAAAGTCTAAACATGACAAAATATCCCACAACACCACTAGTGCCATCATGTTTACTGTTACGATAAACCAAAGAGATGGGTGAAAAAATGGGGTAGGGTTAAGTATCATTATCTGGATGTTCTGATATCTTACTGTTCCCGGATTCTCCATCTTGACTGTCTGTCAACCAACCATTTACATTTCCGTCAATTAGCAGACGCTCTTGTCCAGAAAGACTTACAGTAAGTACAGGGACATTCCCCCAGAGGGTGAAGTGCCTTGCCCAAGGACACAACGTCATTTGGCATGACCAGGAATCGAACTGGCAACCTTCGGATAAATAGCCCGACTCCCTAACCGCTCAGCCATCTGACCCCCAGCCATGAAGAGCAGGAGCCCCTGCCAACTTGGATCAATCTCTCTTCACTGTGAAGGCTTTAGGTCACATCCACACGGAACTAGTATACTACCTAGAATACGCTGGCATTGCATTACCATTTGTGATCGAAGGGTATCCAGTCAATGGAAGCAAAGCCAAACAATCTGTCTCTGGAATGTGAAACGCACTTTGTAGACTTTACAATATGAATGATGACATTAGGCAGTGTGCTAACGAGACAACGTTGCCTGTCACAACAGCCTTCGTTCTCGGAACATGTCACCATGATGGATGTATTGAAACTCCTAGCAACGAGCGTCATATAATCAAGCCGTCACTGAATCTCTAAGATGCAATTATAACAATCGCAGAGGCAGACAACCTGTACCTGTCACGCTCTCTCTAACTGCCGAGGGAGAATGACTCGGGCTTAAAGGCTCTTCTACAGGAGGGCCTTGGCAGTCTGCCACTGAGTGGGTTTCCCCTGAGGGCTCTCACTCATGAATCACAGAAAATGTGAATTACACATATTAAAGAGGGTAAACGTCAGTAATCACAGCACTGGGAGGATGCTCAAGGACTCATCAGGCTCGCTGCCTCTGCTTTTAGAGACGCTCATTTGAAGGAGCCACCTCGTTTAGCAGCTGACAGCCCTCCTGTGACAGGGCAGAGGAGGGAGACTGTGGGCCTGTTGTCACAGTCATCCTGGTAGTCTCTTTATAACCTCCGGACAGCAGTGAGATCAACGCGAGGATTGACCGCCTACCGCAGCATGTTTTTTTTAATAAGAGGGCAGTTCACTCGGTCTCAACTTTAAACTCTCGGTGTGCGGGTTACTTTGGAAAAAAATAGAAAACCGATATCATCCTCTGGGTATTGACATTTCCCTCTCCTGGTAATGGAGGTCCTTTCTCCTCCTCAGAGTAAACGACTGGGCGCCCTTACATTTGTCACGAGGAATATCTTTTGTTTGTTTGTGTGCGTTTGGTCTGCGGAGTTCAGCCGGTGTTCGTTTTTTTTAGCTAGTTCAGCACATTAGGAGGTCTGGGAGCTCTGGTAAAGAAGGAGGGAGGAGAAAGAAGGAAGAAGCCCACTCTTTATTTTGTCTTCCCTGTGTGTGTTCCTCCTGTCCTGGAGATGGTGTGGCTGAGAGAATCAGACCACCAGGCCTCCAAGGAGAGAATCAGAGATAAGAGGTCTGGAGCCGCTCCAGATGACTTAGTGCCGAGTTGAGTCTCTGACAGAAAACAGCCCTCAGGGAACCACAAGCACCCATAAATATTTAGGCACCAAAGAGGTTTATGGAGTTTGTTGTAAAAGGATTTATAGTGGAGTCCCAGGCCATCCAGCAATGTCAGAGGGCTTGGAGCGATGTTTAGTACATCGCAGACTGCTGTACCCTCCCACATCCCTGGGCCAAGCAGGGAAAATGAACCAAATAAGCACTTCAATGTGAGGAACGCAAACATCATCCACTACTCCAAACAGGTTTCAGAAAACAGGTGTGTGTCAAACCTCTCAGCCTTCCCAGATCAAATCATGATTGCTTGCAGAGAAGATTTGCAAACAAGACAACTTTGAAGCCAAATATGGACAGAGTATGTAGTCTTTGTTGTTACACGTCATGAGCATACAATTATGTGCTCTTTAAACTGCAATTGACAGCCTGGAAGAGGGTTGAACTGCTTGTAAGGGATAGATGCAATGTTGTTCTGAAAAGGAGGTTCAACGAACCGATTTACAATGAAGGTAGACCAGCTGTGGGGAGCTGGAAGAGCAACGCTCTTTGTCTAGGAAATGAAGCTGCAACACATTCTGTTAGGTTGATTGAGCAGACCTGGGTATAAGTGGAATTTATGAACTTACACTTAATGCAAACAGAAAGGACCTGTTCCCCAGGAAGATGAAGAGAGGCTGTCTATAAACTGTACATTTTTTACTTTCTTATCGGTTCAACTGTTCAGCCACCAGCCTTACTCTTCTCACCTCACCGACTACACAACCTTATCAGTCCTACGTGATGTACTGGACTATCTCTTTGCACATCTCTCATCTCAGTCCTCCCTCGAGTCTGTCCATCTCTTCTCTTCCACCCCCTCCCCGGCTCCTGGACAACTGCACCTCCCCTCCCTCCACCCTCCACCCTTCTGCCTTGCCCCTGTCCTTTCCTATCAGGGCACCCCTCCTCCACCTCAGCCACCCTCCCCCATCCGGGTCACAGGTCTGCTTGGTCCCATATTGCCGGAGGATCAGGAATCCTCATTATCCTGTTAACTGTACATTTATCTGACAAGGCAGAGGAGAGCGAGCGACCCCGGCATCATTAAGCTTTAATGGAGAGCACAGAAATGAGGGAGAAGCCGTAAAAGCAGGAGCAGAACCAGCGTCTCTCTTTAATGTCTGTGATCGCCCTGACAGGATTATTAATCAGGAACTAAAGGAATTTCAAAACCTTTGCTCTCGGCTTCCTCACTTAGAGTCTTTAGCTAGCACCATTACATAGCAACCCAGGGTCAGGAGGTCTGTAGCTAATTGGTTCTACAGGGTTTTGAATAACAATGAGCCGAGCCCAATTACTGAACTACAGAGAGGCGGAGATGAGAGGAGAGAGAGGGGGGACCCAGTGCACCACGGATGAAGAGAGTGAGAGGAGGAGAGGAGGGGATGGGAGGAGATGAGGGAGGTAGTGTTTCATGGCTGCTGCCTTCATCGTCCTGAGAGCAGGGATATTAATGAGATCTCTAAATGAGCGCTGGCGGAGGCTGGGGCGATGCGCAGCTCGTGGTGGAAAAACAGCCGTGTTCCTGCAGGACAGCACCCCCTCACACACACGCACGCACGCTTCATTTTGTATTCCATTTGAGTCAAAGATTCGCACAACCCAGCCGTTGCTATTCTTTCCAGATTTTCTCGCCTGTTTTGCATCTTTTGTTCAATTATTAGTGATACTTTTTTTTCTTCTTCTTGTTTTCTTCCCTTGCGTCTAATGAGGTGGTGGGGGGAATCTGAAGAGTCAAGCTTTGAAGTTTAGCTCCCCTATCTGTACTGATCCATCCTCGCTTAGTGACCCCTGCTGCCTTGGTGGAGGTTTCTGCTTTGTTCCACTCACCATGATATTTAAGCGGTGCCAGAGCAGATGGATTACACCGTGTCTGAACGAAGTAGTTTTTCTCATAGTCTGCTAGTTATGAAAGAGCTGATAAAACAACAGTCTGGGATGAAACCATTATCTAAGAATATGTCCCGTCCCCCCCCTCACCACTTTCAATCAGCCCCATAGAAACCGTCATGGCCTTCCCGCCACACACTAAACTGCCATTCAAACATTCATTTAAACATTGCCTTAAACGGATGGTTCATATTCACCTAAGCCGTCACAGGCTGCGGATGATGATCACTGTACTTCTAGTTGCCCACAGCGCGAGCAGACGTTAATTGCTTGCGGCGCGTGGCTTTACTCTGACCTTTCTATCGTCACGGAAGCAAACACATTTATGTGTAGTAGTGCATGCCTGCTTGGGTTGTTCAGCGTTTTTTGTCAGAGATAGCTACGCCATGTCTGTGCGGGTTGTCCGAGATGAGAAAGAAGCTTTCATGGGTAGGCACTTTTAATTGGACAATTTTAAAGAGGGAAGGGCTCGAACCGGCTTTTAGTGTGAAGTTTGTAATCTGCTGTTCAAACCTGAACGATTAGAGCATTAAATCCATCTTGCTTGTGTTTCAACGAAGGGCTGAGGACACCCTATTGTCGTGTTTTAAATGTGTTGTTGATGTTTGTTTGCTTGCTCGTCTGGATGAGGGAACTGTTGGGTCGTTGACCTATATCACTTGTGGGGTAAAATGTAAACACGCTTACGCACAATAATTCCCTTCAACAGCCTGCTTAGATTAGGATTACTTTAAAAATCCCACCATTTAGACAATGGAAGATATTAACCATTCCAAACAGTGCATAGATGGAGTACATAATGTAGGCCGGTTATGAACTCCCGAATCTGCATATTTGCATACAGAAACGGGGCTACAGCTGCGGTCTCAGTAGAGTTTATCATTCACATTTATTTTGTCTCTCTAATTACCTAATTAATTCTGTTGTTTTGATTGTCGTGTTTACCGTTAGCTTTGTGGAGGCTTAATCCTGTTCTATTTGTCTGTTTGAAGAAGGAGCGGTCTCACTGAATAATTCATGCTGTGTTCCAGCGACAGCGCCTCCGTTTAAATGATGAAGGCATTCATGAATCCTCCACCCCCTTCTTCTTTCTTTCTGTCTTTCTGGTTTTCTCTTCACGCCCTTCCTCTTTTACTCTGTTCACCCACCAACACCCCCGCTCTCTCTCTCTCTCTCTCTTCCTCTCTCCGTCTGTGACTGCCTGGGGCGGTGGAAATGGAATGTTAGTAGAGGAAGGAGAGGAAGGTTTCAGGATGCTCACAAGCTCACCTCAAATGAGGCAAAGGGGGAAAAAACACGCTTCTCTAATGTGTGGAGCCGGGCTCTGATAGGATTGACTCAAAGCCCTGTCTTTTCCAACACTGTAATGTGACCTTTCATCTCCTCACAGGAAGTGCCCCACTGCATTTGTGTGTGCGTGTGCACGCTTGTGTGTGTGTGTGTGTATACATATGTGTGTCTGAGCCAGGAATGCAGACACTTGAGTAGACGGGCTTTCTGGAGTGCTGCTGATGTGTCAAAACGTTGTTCAGTGATTGATATGGGCGGGTCACGTGGTGGCGAGGTGTCTACTTCACACTGCCTAGCTGCGACTTATTTTTGGCAAAGGCTGTTGGGGACACTGGAGGGAGGAGTGCAGGCATCAGCGAAACCAGTCTGTCTGTAATTAAACGCAGAGGGAAACTCATTGGGGATGACTGGCCTTCGAAGTGCTCCTCCTCTCTTCCAGAGTGCAGTGCTTCTGAAGGAGGGAGGAGGTGCATGTGTGACTCGGTGGGTTGTCTGTTTTGTAGTGTTTACTGCGAGAACTCTCAAGGCTTGGCAGTTCTTTCATCAGCTCTGAGAAGGCCTCCAGGCCTACAGGCGGCATCACTCCCACTTTGTTCTCTGCTCTCCTTCCCTTACAAACCTTTGCTGGGGAACAGTCCAAGTGCCATGCTCTGTGTCTACTATTAGCTATCTGACTTGGTCTGGCCACAGCTACGAGCATGGCTACCCCTCAGGATATCTTTGTCCTTTAAGCACCATCTAGCCTAGTTGAATGAAGTTAGCACACTTGGATGTGTGTCTGTGTGTGTGTGTGTGTTTGTGTGTGTGCGTGCATAAGTGCATATGTGAACACGTGTGTGTGTGTGTGTGTGTGATGTCTGTCTGTTTTGATGCCAGTGTACTCGGTGGGCACTTTTGTTAACAGACAAATGCCATAGACAGAGCCTGGAGGGATTCACATGGTTTTATTTGACTTCTTGAACGTGTTGTTTTCTCTGCATGGCTGTGTGCTCGGCATTCCATTTGATCTGCCCTAAACATACATCTTTAATCTTAGCTGCAGGCTGTTAGAGGGTGTCACAGCGCTTCAACCGAGACAGAATTATCCAGGCCTGTCACAAGTCCTGCCCCTGGAGGGCCTGCAGGGGGCAGCGTGACGATAAGAGCGTTGCCTCCCAGTCCCATCCACCTGCACTACTGCGCCACCGCAGGCATGTCTTCATTAACACACATCTTTATCAGCACATAGGGAGGGGGGAACAAAAAGAACCCACAACAGCTTCGGAATGAAACATCATGGGCTTTCTGGGTGTTCCACTGTTTGTCGTGACACAGAGGACAAGTTATGCTAATTGAGAGTTACTGGCATAATTAGAAGAAGAAAAAAAAATGTCGTCGTCGTCGTCATCTGCCGCTTGTCCGGGGATCGGGTCGCGGGGGCAGCGACCTAAGCAGGGAGGCCCAGACTTCCCTCCCCCCGGCCACTTCCGCCAGCTCTTCCTGGGGGACCCCAAGGCGTTCCCAGGCCAGCTGAGAGACATAGTCCCTCCAGCGTGTCTTGGGTCTTCCCCGGGGCCTCTTCCCAGTGGGACGTGCCCGGAACACCTCACCAGGGAGGCGTCCAGGAGGCATCCTAATCAGATGCCCGAGCCACCTCAGCTGGCTCCTCTCGACGCGGAGGAGCAGCGGTTCTACTCTGAGCCCCTCCCGGATGACCGAGCTTCTCACCCTATCTCTAAGGGAGAGCCCGGACACCCTACGGAGAAAGCTCATTTCGGCCGCTTGTATTCGCGATCTCGTTCTTTCGGTCACTACCCATAGTTCGTGACCATAGGTGAGGGTAGGAACGTAGATCGACTGGTAAATAGAGAGCTTCGCCTTTCGACTCAGCTCCTTCTTCACCACGACGGACCGATGCAGAGCCCGCATCACTGCGGACGCCGCACCGATCCGCCTGTCGACCTCGCGCTCCATTCTTCCCTCACTCGTGAACAAGACCCCGAGATACTTGAACTCCTCCGCTTGGTTCAGGATCTCCTCCCCGACCCGGAGATGGCACTCCACCCTTTTCCGGTCGATTACCATGGCCTCAGATTTGGAGGTGCTGATTCGCATCCCAGCCGCTTCACATTCGGTTGCGAACCGCTCCAGTGAGAGCTGAAGGTCACGGCCCGATGAAGCCAACAGGACCACATCATCCGCAAAAAGCAGCGACCCGATCCTGAGGTCACCAAACCGGACCCCCTCAACACCCTGGCTGCGCCTAGAAATTCTGTCCATATAGGTAATGAACAGAATCGGTGACATAGGGCAGCCCTGGCGGAGTCCAACCCTCACCGGAAACAAGTTCGACTTACTACCGGCAATGCGGACCAAACTCTGGCACCGGTCGTACAGGGACCGGACAGCCCCGATCAGGAAATCCGGTACCCCGTACTCTCGGAGCACCCCCCACATGAGCCCCCGAGGGACACGGTCGAACGCCTTTTCCAAATCCACAAAACATGTGTAGACTGGTTGGGCGAACTCCCATGTACCCTCCAGGACTCCGCGGAGGGTATAAAGCTGGTCCACTGTTCCACGGCCAGGACGAAAACCACATTGCTCCTCCTGAATCCGAGGTTCGACAATCCGACGGACCCTCCTCTCCAGGACCCCTGAATAGACTTTCCCAGGGAGGCTGAGGAGTGTGATCCCCCTAAAGTTGGAGCACACCCTCCGGTCCCCCTTTTTAAAGAGGGGAACCACCACCCCGGTCTGCCAGTCCAGAGGCACTGTCCCCGATGTCCACGCGATGTTGCAGAGTCGTGTCAACCAAGACAGCCCTACAACATCCAGAGCCTTAAGGAACTCCGGGCGGACCTCATCCACCCCAGGGGCCCTGCCACCGCGGAGCTTTTCAACCACCTCGGCGACCTCAGCCCCAGAGATAGAAGGGCCCCCCCCGATGTCCCCAGACTCTGCCTCCACGTCGGAAAGCGTGTTGGTGGAATTAAGGAGGTCTTCGAAGTATTCCTTCCACCGATCCAGGACGTCCCCCGTCGAGGTCAGCAGCGCACCATCCCCACCGTATACAGTGTTGACAGAGCACTGCTTCCCCCTCCTGAGCCGCCGGATGGTGGTCCAGAACCTTTTTGAAGCCGTTCGGAAGTCATTCTCCATGGCCTCGCCGAACTCCTCCCATGCCCGGGTTTTTGCCTCCGCGACCGCCAAAGCCGCGTTCCGCTTGGCCTGCCGGTACACATCAGCTGCCTCTGGAGTCCTACCAGCCAATAAAGTCCGATAGGCCTCCTTCTTCAGCTTGACGGCATCCCTCACCTCCGGAGTCCACCACCGGGTCCGAGGGTCACCGCCGCGACATGCACCGACCGCCCCGCGGCCGCAGCTCCGGTCAGCCGCTTCAACAATGGAGGCCCGGAACATGGCCCATTCGGACTCAATGTCCCCGGCCCCCCCCGAGACATGATCGAAGCTCTCCCGGAGGTGGGAGTTGAAGCTCCTTCTGACAGAGGGTTCCGCCAGACGTTCCCAGCAGACCCTCACATTACGTTTGGGCCTGCCAGGCCTGACCGGCGTCCTCCCCCACCATCGAAGCCAACTCACCACCAGGTGGTGATCAGTTGACAGCTCCGCCCCTCTCCTCACCCGAGTGTCCAAGACATGCGGCCCCAAGTCCGATGACACGACTACAAAGTCGATCATCGAACTGAGACCTCGGGTGTCCTGGTGCCAGGTGCACATATGGACACCCTTATGCTTGAACATGGTGTTCGTTATGGACAAACCGTGTCTAGCACAGAAGTCCAACAACAAAACACCACTCGGGTTCAGATCGGGGGGGCCGTTCCTCCCAATCACGCCCCTCCAGGTCTCACTGTCATTGCCCACATGAGCATTGAAGTCCCCCAGGAGGACGAGGGAATCCCCAGGAGGAGCGCTTTCCAGCACCCCCCCCAGAGACTCCAAAAAGGGTGGGTACTCTGAGCTGCCGTTTGGTGCATAAGCACAAACGACAGTGAGAACCCGTCCCCCCACCCGAAGGCGGAGGGAGGCTACCCTCTCGTCCACCGGGGTGAACCCCAATGTACAGGCGCCGAACCGAGGGGAAACCAGTATTCCCACCCCAGCTCGACGCCTCTCACCAAGGGCAACTCCAGAGTGGAAGAGAGTCCAGCCCCTCTCAAGGAGACTGGTTCCGGAGCCCAAGCTGTGCGTCGAGGCGAGGCCGACTATATCTAGCCGGAAACTCTCTACCTCGCGCACCAGCTCAGGCTCCTTTCCCGCCAGCGAGGTGACGTTCCACGTCCCTAAAGCTAACTTTTGCAGCCGAGGATCGGACCGCCAAGGCCCCCGCCTTCGGCCGCCGCCCGTCTCACACTGCACCCGACCCCCATGACCCCTCCTGCGGATGGTGAGCCCACTGGAAGAGGGTCCCACGTTGTCTCTTCGGGCTGTGCCCGACCGGGCCCCATGGGAAAAGGCCCGGCCACCAGGCGCTCGCCATCGAGCCCCACCCCCGGGCCTGGCTCCAGGGGGGGGCCCCGGTGACCCGCTTCCGGGCAGGGGCAACTGAGAACCATTGTTGTATTTCTTCATGGTTGGTTTTTTGAGCCACGCTTTGTCTGGTCTTTCACCTGGAACCTGTTTGCCTTGGGTGACCCTACCAGGGGCATGAAGCCCCCGACAACATAGCTTCCAGGATCACTAGGACACGCAAACCCCTCCACCGCGGTAAGGTGGTGACTCAAGGAGGGGCTGTAAAAAAAATGTTATCATTATTATTAGTAGAGAATAGTCAGACAGAGGGTAATTCTGAGTTTCCCAGCAAGGGGCTGTCAGAGGATGTCGAGGAAGGACGCCCTCTCACTGCTGTTTCCTGGCTTTTGATGCTGGGAACTTACCCATTTGCTCGAATACTTTGCTCGAGTACCCGGCTGTAATGATAATTACATTTCTGACAGTGTTTGAAAGCACTATTCCTCTCAGACGATCTGCCGCGGAGTGTGTTGCGTCTTATGTACCGAGATAAATGATGTGTTGTAGGTTTCATTGTTGCTATAGTCCGGTTCTTCCTGCTGTGTGGTTTTGCTTTCATATGGCGATGATTACTGTGCAGAGGAGGGTTCAGAGATGCTGGAGGACTAGTGTGAGGTGTATTTTATTGAGTTGAGTGTGTAGGGGCCAGTGAGAGATGGCTGAGAGGTGATGTGGATGCTTTTATAGAACCACTTATCCACATAGAGCTGTGAGGAGGCAGACCTTTTGTATTTACATTGGCCAGACAAGATCGTCATTGCAGCAGAGCTGAATGGATTAGGAGTCCATTAGACCCTCACTAGTTTTGCAGGTCATTAGGGTTCAATATCATTCCATGATATCCTGTTGTCCACTCTCCCTCTTGAGTGAAATCTGCTGATACAGACTATCTCGTACGCTGTGCACAGGAAGTTATCTATCCAGAGTGCCAGGGAGATGCTTGAAGACAGTGAGGGATAGTTTATCCCGCATTAAGTATGCCTTTCAGAGACTTTACAAGGCCCTGGGGATTAGGATACTGCACTCATCACAGAAGAAAAAGGTAACACTCAAAATAACTGCCAACAGCGTCCTGTGTAGAGTCCTGTGGAGACCGCTGTAAAGACGGGGGCCGAGGGAAGGAAACACCGAACACCTGTAAGGAGATGTCTCTGCCCAGACTGTCCCAGTTTTTTCTCCCCCAATATGGCTGACTTTGCAGCCTGTATGAGCGGACAGCAGAGCACATTCCCTCGCTTCAAAGGCTTATTTCATCTTTGTGCGTCTGCCCACGGCCAGAACTATGGATTAATATTTCACAACATGTTTCCTTCTTCCCGCCCCACCGTCCCCCCCCCCCCCCCACCCGTCCCCTCCACACACACACACACACACACACGTGCGCAAACACATACGCAGACACATACATACTTCCCTCCTCTGCCCCAACACCTTCTTACACACACACAAACACACACTTTGTTTCCTGTTCACCATTTACTCTGTTCTCCTCTGCTCTCTCACAGCCTGCTTGCAGAGATGTGTGATATTTTACCATATCTCATGTTTTGCTGCTTCAGTGCTCCCCTCAGTCTATTCACTGGTGCCGTATGTTTTATGAATTAATAAGGAATGATCCTGGACGGTCCAACAAGGCAGTTGAGGAGCCGAGATCAGAATGATGGAATGAGAGAACGGAAGAGAGAGAGAGAGAGAGAGAGAGAGAGAGAGAGAGAGGAGAGAGAGAGAGAGAGAGAGAGAGAGAGAGAGAGAGAGAGAGAGAGAGAGAGAGAGAGAGAGAGAGAGAGAGAGAGAGAGAGAGAGAGAGAGAGAGAGAGAGAGAGAGAGAGAGAGAGAGAGAGAGAGAGAGAGAGAGAGAGGATGCCTTCTGCAGTCGAATTTTAATGAGTACCAAGGGGAATATCAATTTTTTCCCTATTTTTTTTCTCTTCCCTTTTTTTTCTACTCCTTCGCTCTCAGGAGCCTTATGGTGCATCGCTCTAAATCACTGTCACACAAAGGATGTTTTTCCCATCATGCCTCTGGTTTGGCTGATAACTGTGTCATCCTGTGGCATCGGCGCCTCACCGGCACACCTGCTCTGCTGTCCTAATTGAACAGATGATCTGCCAATTTGTCATGTTTATCTTCAGCTCTTCCTGGCGTCAGTGCCCCTACTCTGCTCAGCCCCCTCAGAACACAGTGCAGATGTTAGCAGCGTTTTTTTATGACAGATCTCGTAGTCATTACTGAATAATTCATTGCAGCATTAATGTCTTTAGATAGCATCTCCAGTATCTAGCTTGCGCAGTCCTCTCCCACTCTCTTTTCCTCCTGCCTCATCCCCTTTGCTAGGGAGAACTTATTATTCTCTGCTCTAACACCAAAGTATACGGATAAAAGATAATTGCCTGGCTTGACTTCTCCATTGATATGAAAATGGGATTTAAATGATTCGCTGAGGTTTAAAGGTTAGTTGAAGGTTATTACTGGAGAGGACAGGCGAGGAGAAGAGCCTCTCGCCGTATTGTTCAGTGGCAAGGCTGACGAGGGGATGCTGAAAGGCCAATTTGCAGAGCATGCTGCACAGGCTTCTCATGAATAAACTGAAAGGCTCTCAAGAGATCTTAACATGGGAGAAGTCAATTATTTATAAGCAAATGATGTCTGCCTTTTTCTGTACATAAACAGGGTTTGTTATTAATAGAGAGATAGAGACCTTGGCTGTACTGTCCACAGTTCTTTCCTATGATAATCATGCCAGGCAGTTCCATACATTGAGATGGGGGACTACAAGCAGCTATTATGGACAAAAGGCTGTCTCAACTATTTGAATAAATCTGATCCCTTGCATGCCTGTAAACTTGCTGCGGTTCGAAGGTCTTTGGAAAGAGACTTACTAAATCATCAAGTGCTGATCTGTCCTCCAGGTTTACAGGCTCTGTGGTCGACCTGTCACGTCTCCCAGCAGGCTGTATTACCATGGCAACTGGGGTATGTATGTATGCAGGTGGTGTGCTTTAAGAAGGGAGTCGTGGGGAGCAGGCTGACAGCCGGAGACGGCAGCAATAGACGCCCTCAGTCTCTGAGCGGAGAGACCTAGTCTGATACATCACCATGGCGATGCCCTGGAGCAAGAGGCCGCAGACAGCCATTAACACAGTATCTCTCCTCAAAGGGATTTCCTGCTCTGTACCGGTTTGGTATTTTGTTTTTCACCAGTGTTAGATTTTTTTTATAAATATTGCCTTTTTAGTTTACTAATGACTTAGTTCTGCATTTCTTATCATTACTATCCCAGATCCCTGTATCTCATCCTGTTTTGTTTGTTGTAAGTTCTTTTATTTTGTTAAATCATATTACAGGTGCAGCATTTAGAACATTTCAAGAAACAGCTTTTAGTGTTGTAAAACAATATGTATATTCCCCGATGGTTCACAATTAGTATGCAAACAGTTGAAGTAGACATCTGATCTACTGTGTAGGTGAACTCCTGCTGGTGAACACATCAAAGACCTGTAAGATGAGAGGTGGAAATAATCACACTCCAGGGACAAAGCCACAGAACACACCTCCCCGACACCTGCATCCCTCCCTCCCTCCCTTCTCAACTCCCTCCTTCTCTCATTCTTTTGGTTCCAGAAAGAACAGCCCCTTCACCCCAGCATCCAGATGGAACAAGTCACTCTGTCTCAGTAAGAGGACTCCAGTCCCTCAGGTTTCTAAATAAATAACCTTCTGTCGGTTCTTGACGACTAAATGTGTCTGAACACAAATTCCTCCAAAGTCCACCAGACCCCACACTTAACCCCACACCCAATCATCCTACCTTTTCTACCTCAATTTCCAAAGGCAACAACAACAACATTTAAACATCTACTACTTTTGAACTATGTAGAGTGAAAATGGACCAGAATTTCAAGCATGTAGCAGCCTTCCTCAGTCTAGTTTTTGCTCCTCCAGTGATGCGGCCAGTCCCCTCCCCCAGGCCTCTGCTGCTGTTTGTCTAGACCAGAGCACCGCAGGGGGGGGGGGGCACAGGCAGTATAGCAGCACACAGACATCAAGGCTCAAGGCCCGTTGTACCCTGACACTCCTCCACCATTTACATTTAGTCATTTAGCAGACGCTCTTATCCAGAGCGACTTACAGTAACTACAGGGACATTCCCCCCGAGGCAAGTAGGGTGAAGTGCCCAAGGACACAACGTCATTTGGCACGGCGGGGAATTGATCCAGCAACCTTCTGATTACTAGCCCGACTCCCTCACCGCTCAGCCATCTGACTCCACCATCCTGTGTCAGACTCCTGCTTATCATTAGATCAGATAAGGCGTCGAGGACAGGACTGTTACGCGTGCTGAGATGAGCCCCGTCTCTGGTTAAGGTTGCGTGGAGGAAAAGTGAGCTGACAGGGTAGACAGACGCTCCTCTTCTGTACTGTGATGTCTGTACTGTGATGTACTGTGTACTGTGATGTACTGTACTGTGATCACTCTCTTCCCCTCGCACTCTCCTCTCCAGCGCTGTGCCAAGAAATTGGATGCTGTTCCTAAAGCTAAGCACTTCAGGATGAAGGTTTTTTTTTTTTTTTTTTTTTTTGTGGCTCCGACTGCTTGTGTGATTACAGACCGATCGATACCTCTTGGTTTCCCTGGCCAACTCGGCCCACTGGCACAGGAAATGATGCGATCCATGAGACTGTGACATTGACAGGCCCGAGAGAGGCGACAGTTTCACTTACCAGAAAACCGCTCTCCATTAGCTCTGTCTGCCGGGCTAGACAGCTCTGCTGTGTCATTGTTCTGCTAGCGAGGCTGTGACACTTGTATTATAGAGTTGGCAAATGCTTTCATTATCAGCTCCTTGCTTCCTTATCAACATTTTCATCAAATTTGATTGGCAGCTCCTCTAGAATAAACACAGAGAAAATGCTATCTCCTCTGACCCTAAATAACACAGCCCTTCCACCTCTTCCTAACGCCCCCCACTGTTCTGGTGCCAAAGTCATCAACACCATCCTGGATGCCCTCTGTCATTGTGCAGGGGTCAAAGGGTTAACCCTCTTGGTCTTTCTCACAGCTCTGGGGCTTTGAGCCCAGAGCGGATGCTGAGTCTTGCTCTGAATGGATTGTCTCTAAAACCTTCCAGAGTGGAGCAACTCTTTCGGGCAGACAATGTTTACAGCTGAGCCAGCGTCTCGTAAGCCATGGCGCTTGTATTGACCCCCCCCCCCCCCCCCTACTCCTCCCTTGCTATTTCCTAGTTTGAAACAATATAGCCTGCCTGTTGTTATTGATTCTAGAGACCTGGGCCTTTGTAAGTGCTCCTTTGAGTCTGCAGTTATATTAAGCAATTGTTCCAACAGCAGATGACAGGGCTGGGAAGGCCTTGGCGGCTTCCAATAGACCAGCTATTACCCACATGTTAATTGATTGGGTAGCAGGAGGAGGGAGGAAGTCTGGGTAGTTAGAAGCCAAAACAAGACTCAAGCCAAGCTGAAGTAAACACTAGCGTTGATGATCAAGATATTAATCACTGATTTGCTCAACCACTTGACAAATGTGTCTGTATAATGTTGTAACAATATCTCAAGATATTAAAGCTAAGACTGTGTCAATTTTTGTCAAATCTGCAGTCAAAATTCCCCAAATATTTGTATTTTATTTTGGCTTCTACGAATTGTACTGCATTGTATATTGTACATGTATATACATGTATTTTAAATCTAAGGGTGTGTGCAGCTCTGAGGTGGCATGGCACAGCCACCAGTAGAAGGGCAGTATTGCATGGAGAGCTGTTTTATGGAAGCCACCCGAAGTAAATGCTCCATTCATCCTGTCTGTCTGCTCTGGCCTCCATTTCCCCTCCTGTCATACGCATGATTAAGACCAGCTTGGAGCATTTATCACAAGGCCAGCTAGACAGGGGAGGAGGGACTTTGAGGGGGAGGGGGGGAAGACCCACCTTGCTTTCTTATTTTTCTTTAATCCACATATCTCCCTGGGCTGTTTTAGCCCACAATATTATTAACAAGATACCTCTAATCTTTTGCCACATTGTAGAACTTGCACAGATTTCAGTGACAGTGTTTTCAACCCGTATGCATAATGCATTTAAGATTATTATTTGTGAGTAGTCATGTTGTTTTCAGTGAATTGTATTTTTATTTATTTTTTGTAAGTGAATAATCCTATTATCTTCCACGTCCAACCCCAGTTGCAAACATTGCTGCAGTTGCATTTCTGTGAAGAGGTAATTTGCTAATGGCATGGCCCTTATTAGAAAGCAATTATTAATAATTACCAGTGGGTGATAAAGGAGCTGATTTAGTTCTTCAGGCACACTGTTTTTCTAGGAAAGCATTTGTGTGTGTGTGTGTGTTCATGTGTATGTGTGTGTGTTCATGTGTATGTGTGTATGTTCATGTGTATGTGTGTGTGTGTGTTCATGTGTGTGTCTGCGTGTGGGTCCAGACTGTCTCTCCTGTCTCTCTCAGAGATGATTGCTGCCCCCCACCTCACCTTTACCTCCTCTGGCTGGCTGCCAAGCAGAGACGTTGTCATTATCAGTGTACCAGAGGGGTGGGTAAATGTCATTATTGCAGCCGCTGAATTCCTCCAGGGAATCAGCAGCTAGACGTTTAATTTCTCTAACAGCCTGAGAAGTATTTGTTGCATCACAGAGCCAGTTCATAGCAAACATCCATCGCCGCTATGCAATTAACGACATAGATCATTTACATAGCCACAGAACTCATTTTCATAATGTTCCCTTTATTATCAGAGGAAGAAATTAACCCAGGAATTTATTTACACACCCACTGCAAACGGAAACACTGTGCTAATTGGCTGTTAGATGATTAATAAGCACACAGGAGATGCTAATGAATGGTGCGCTCACTGTTTCAGTGGGGCTCCAGCACTGGGTGGTGTTTTGGCGGCATTAATTAGACACATAATTATGTACTTGTTGCTATTTGCTTTCGAGCAAAAACCATCAAACATGAAAAAGAATTGCAGTGGTAAGATTTTGCACTGGGTCTGACTGAAGGGTGTTTTTGTTGTCATTTGGAACACTTTGGCATGAACGGCCTAACTCCTCTTTTCTCTGACTGAAAACCGTACTGTACAGTAGACAGAGGAGAACATGAGTGCTTGTTCCTCTCCTTTATAACTAGTAACCAGACAGCCCAAGTTTGAGCCATTCTGTTTTTGTGGAAAATGTCAACCATTTTTTCATTTTCCATCTGCTCTCTGTGAAATCTCAAAACTCATAGTCTGTAGTGGAGGCTCCTTTGAGAGAACTGCTTATGAATATTTGATGCAAATCCTCCTTTTTACCACTGACACGGCTCAGAGCGGGAAGCTCATTGATCTGGTGTTATAATCACAGATTAAAAGAACTCTCCCCAAACAATTCTGTGATTAAAGCCCTGTTTATACGCCTCGGTCATGACCAGCCCATATCTATGTGGGCCTGGAGGAGAGAGAGTCTCACTGGGGCGGAGAGAACTCCGTAACACAGACTGCCTTTTATGTGGATCCCATTGGCCATTGTGAACACGAGCATCTCTACGTTGGTGTTTCAACTCATTAGCTTTCAAAGTTGGCCCTGAGTCCAACATGCCGATAATGACATATCCTCAAGGAGACAAAATGAAGCGAAACATAATTTCCAGGATATTCCTCTCTCTTTTTCGTACTTCACTTTTTGGCTCCCTGGTTTTACGGCGGTTTGTGTTCGGCAGACAGATGGCCTACTAAAGAAACAGTTATGTAAACCAGCCTCTCTCTGAAAAGTCCTCTGAGCAGATGGCTAACGGACACACATTAGAATATGTTGGATTGCATAGACACAACATAGTCATCTGGAGACGTCCCACCTGCTTAAAGAGGTCTTAAAGCATATACACTTTGGTGTGCAACACAGAAACTCCAGAGAGAGAGACGCTTCCGCTTTCTCCAATCCTCAACCGACACGAGCGAAAAGCCACAAAAAAGCAAACACTGTTTCAGTGGGCCCTGGGCTCACCCTAACAACCTCGATCTGCCGTTTTAAACGATTGGCGAATTTCATCTTAATTATATTAAAGATAAGTAAAAACCTAGAGTTCATTATCATCTTGTCCTCTGTGCCAATTGTGGATATATCTGGCACTGCAGCATGTTCCGTCTCCTTTCTGTACTAATATTGTCTCCGGAACAGACAGAGTGGTGCGTGCCCAGGTTCCCTATGATGTGCTCAGACCGAGTCTGCTAAGATTATGGTGTGCTTGGAGACAGTTTCACCTAATATCTACCACGAGCACATTAGATGCATACCAATTACGGAGATTACTGTCTCTCGGATGGAGTAGCACTCCCAGATGAAGCATTCTTCTGTTGTGATTGGGAGACCCAAAGACATTCCGAGCTAAAGGGTCGGTAAACGAATGAGCTGAATGACAAAGACCCGATGTAACGACGCCAGGACACGCTGATCCAGACCCACACTGCTCCTCTCAGGTGGCTGTCCTAGATAGGTAAAGACGTGTAGAACTCACTGGGATAAATACAGGCCCAGACTGCAGCCACATCGAAAATTAAACAGAGTTTTGGTTCGCATTTAGCTTTGTGGCTAGCACGGTTGGGTAGACTCTGGTATATACCGATAAAATAAGATTTCTGAGGAGGTCCACATTGATTTTTAGTCTCTTCAAACACCTTTAACAGGAGGCCAGCATTTTATTAAGATTTGGTCCTGGGTTGGCTACTTTGCTTTCCTATACAGCAAGAGTCTGTCGTTCAGCTCAGTAGAATGCATGTTCACCGAACCTTAGCTCGAGGTGTGTGATTATTATGGTAATTTATGGTGCTGTTTTTATGCTGGTCACACAGCAGCTTGACAGGAAGATGTAGTAGTTTGCTCTGTGATCATGACGATGGCAAGGAGAGAGGAAGGCTGAAGCCATCTTTAGTAATTAAATTATCCTTAATGGCTAATTGGATCAATTTGGAAGGCAGAGACTGTCAAGGATAAAAGTAATCATCTAAGCAATTGCATTTTTTTTTCTTCTCAGACACGTCTTGTAAAAAGGCGAGGTGTGATCGAGAAGGTTAATGTAATTACGGTCCAATTCTTACACTTACTTCTCACAATACAGCTAATTAATCTTGGAGATCTTTAGACAATAATGAAGCATGACAGGACCACCCTCCTGAATACGCTGGCAGTGTTTGAAGCTACAGTATCATTCAATTTTCGTATCCTAGCCAGCCTTGTTCCTCAGTCACAGCACTGGCCATGCTAGGTGGCTACACATTCTTTGCTGCTACATAGTTCAGGAAAGGAGAAGCACGACAAAGAGATCTGCCCTACTATTAAAACAAGTTTATTTTGTCCTCACGACAGAATAACGTTTTAGTATTATTGTCATGTTTTGCCCCCAATAAAGTGTTGATTTACATTTCATATCAGATGAGCTCTCTGGACCCAGTGAGGTGTAAAGCAGAGTAATGAGAGAGCGGCTACGCTTATGAACAGAGCATTCATATTCATTAGCAGCAGGCATTAACATACGAAGGCTGTGGCAGGTCTGTGATGCATGTTTTATGAGTGCAGTTAATGGCACACTGACAGCACCGCGGGCCATAAAGAGCCACGACAATCCAACAGATGAAAGTCGCGGAGCAGTGGGCCGATTATTGATTCTCCCCTGTGTCCTATTGATCTCTGGTGTTTTCATCTGGCAGAGGCTGGCTAATCTGCTCTGTATCCAAGCGATGCCCACAGTGCAGTCCATTGACTCTGCTATCAATAGCTACAAAGCTGGATATCATTAAATTCTCATCACTTTGTCTCCCATGCCTTAGACTACTCAGTGCCCTGCATGACCTCTGTGCAGCCAGGCTTGTTTGAACTTGATTGACTCCTGCTGCGGGTTTACATTTTAATAGCTCTTTCCATAACAGATACTGTCTGTAATAAATAGCGGTGCAGTACAGATATAGTATAGAACACTGCCCCTAGAGTATGGGTGTCGGAGTACCTTGCACTATCCTATACAGCTGATCTATAGAGCACATATAGGTCATGGAAAATGGAAAATCCACTCTGCCTTTGTCAGCAAACATTGAATGGACCTCCTTCTTTAGATTGGAAATGGATTTCAACTTGATTTAAAGACTACTTGCCCTTATAATGATGATGGTGGCCCATAGGGGACGATGAAAACAAAAGAGACTGGAACAGTTGTGAATATTGTAAAAGATCTAGACTACAATACTTGTGTTTGGGACATGAAAGGTCTTTGGACTGCAGTCTGTCAGAGGCGCCGGTGTGACACCCTGTCAGTCAGTCAGCTGAAGGCACCCTGAGGGGGGAGTCGACCGTGTCAGGAACTAAAGAGGACGCAGGAGAGAGCCATCAGCAGGGCAGCTCCAATGAGGGGCATATTTCACCCCTGACAGGCTGGGAAGAGCAGCCCTCCCCCAGAGAGTGGGGCACTGCTGGGACAAGGACGGGTGACGCAGGGATCGATGGTGCTTAAGGTGCAGGGGTGACAAGGACAGGTGCGGGGGAGAATGCTGCGCTACGCTCCATTAGAGACAGGAGGCTACCCGCTGAGGGCAGACAGCATGATAAACAGCCTCGGGTCTGATAATAGTGTGTCTGATCAATAGCCTGTCCGCCCATAGCTACCCATGGGACAGAGGAGGAGGAGGGCCAGCCACTGACCCTGAGGTCATGTGTGTGTGTGTGTGTGTATGCCTGGGCAGACTCCCTGACAGATCTGCTCTCTAACCTCATCTCTGCCACCCTAACCTCATCTCTGGTAGACTAATAGAATCTGCCATGCATATCCAATTAGTATCTGTATGTCCTTCACTTTAGCTCGCATGGTTTATTCAAATGAACACATAGAAGATGATATGCACACCCCCACACTCTTTTCTGTAATGCATTGTGTTTATTGATGCATATTAACACCATGCTGTCTGAGCAAAATGTGTTGATATTGGTCTGGTGTATGGGAACATGGTGTGTGTGTACATCTGTGTGTGTGTGTGTGTGTGTGTGTGTGTGCGTGTGCAGCCCTGACAACCTCTGGGCCTTCGGTGGTGGAGTTAACTCTTTAACTATTTAGGGCAACACGTCACAGCAAGGTTACATAAACTACCATGAAACTGCTTAGTTTTTTTAATTAATGTAATGGTTTTGTTTGGCTCATTTTACAGTTTTTTTTTTTCCGCAAATGAACAAAGATAGTCCAGTAATAGAAACATATTGATGTGAAAATTTGTCAATTTATCGAGTTAAAAGAAGCAAGTTCCTCTTTGTGGTTGGAATGAGAAGGAAGCCATGTCACTTCAGCAGGCGTTCTGCACTTTAGCTTTGCTTCGTGGGGGAGGAGTGGAGTGGTGTGTGTGTGTATGTGTTGTGTGTGTGAAGAAGGGGGGTGTCACAAAAAACACAGAGCCAGTCATGTTGTTAGTCACTGAGTCAATACCACGTCTGCTGCAGAGGTGTTTCGTGTCAACCTTATCTCAGAGCAACAGTTGTGGCTTCAATGCCGGAGATGGCATCCTGGCTTGGGGAGCTAGACTCAGTATCTAGAGTCGACCTCACAAACCAGAAACCGCAAGCAGCGGCAGCTGCCTCTGTAGCCCAGCGCGCTGTGACTTCAAACACTGACAAGCTGGAATAACATTTTGCTTTGGGTGGCTTGTCTTGACGGCTCCCAGCTGCTGGCAAGCTGATGTGAGGGCGACAAGATTTATTACAGGCCTTGCGTTTGGATAAAACCAAACCACATTGTGCGGAAAGTGTGGTGTCCCGGAATGTGCAATGATCTCCCATGGATGCTGGATAGAAAGACAAGATCAATTTATTGGAAAGTCCATTTCAATCTAACTAGAGACTGTGTTAAGGGGGGTTGTTCCTGAATAGTTTTGAAACAACGGAAAGTACCTGTTGAGTTAGTGAGAGGTGAGTGCAGATATAGGCCTGCAGTGAAGATGAGAAGCTATGATTACACCTCCTCGGCTCACAGCACCTTAAGAAGAAGAACACTCGACCCACACAGCATCCGCTCACACGATCCCTGTGACCTGTTTCACTCTGACTCAAGTGTCAAGTTATTTCATAACAGGAAGTGTGAAGTGACAATGAACCGATGGAACGGCCACCCGCAGACCTCCTCCCTGAGGAACCCTGGGTTCTGTATGGAGCTAGCAGCTAGCAGATTGACAAACCAAACAAAACAGACACGGAGATGTTGGACAGTGGCTGCATGACCTGGGGGGGGGGGGGGGGGGGGGGGGGGGGGTGGATTGGTGTGTTCTTCCACTTGCAAAGTGTTCCCCCCCCCCCCCCCATATACTTTTTTCGTTTGGCTTGGAAAAGACAAGTGGCAGTTTGTTCTGAACACCAAAGGTGGTTGTGCTTGCTCTATATTCATGTACTGTATTTCAGAAAGCTGGGGTGTGCATTGTTAAAGGTTAGGCAGGTTAACTTGCTTACAAGCGCCCTGTTTTCACACCTGTGAGTCAGGGAACTGAAAGCGAGACAGGGAGCGGAAGAACTCGACCGCAACACCAACAGGAAGTGGTGTGGAAACTCACTTAACAGACGTCGTGTCTGTCTTGTCACCAGCACTGGAGGATGGGTGTGTGTGTGTTTGTGTGTGTGTGCGCCTGTGTGTGTGTGTGTCTGGTGTGCTGCATCAGCTGTATATGCATGTGGTGAGGCAACCATCCGCTCCACTCAGCTGCAAACACTCCAGCCAAGCAAATCTATCACAGATGCAACGGCTGCACACAACCTGCTCTGAGCCACAGGAAATCATGTGATGCAGAAACCCTACCTCCGCACCAAGGGCTATTTTGGGACCTATCACTTTCATCTCTTCACACCTTCATGTCTACGGATGAAACAATCCAGGTTGGGGACAATAAAGGTTGGAATACTCATTACTGACTTTGTTTTAAACTCTGTAAAATAAAGCAGTTTACCGTTCTTGTGTGTAATGAATTAACCCTGTAAAACATGGTGGTTGTATGTAGTCGTCTCCATAAGTTTTGGCAATGACAAATGTTTTGCAAAGTTTGCTGGTTCAGTATTTGAGGCTTTTTGTTTCTCAAGTTTCTATAAAATACTGTAATACAATGAGGCACATTTCATTTCTTTTTTTAGCTTTTTGGGGGGAAAATGTTAAATATATGCAAGTTGTCCCCTCTTTTGCAGCAGCCAATCTGCTCTTAAAATCCAATCAGAATGGTAGAGTGATTTCACCTGGCTAAAACTAGTTCACACTTTCCCCTGTACTGATGATATGACTTACAACATTTTTGGTAGCAGTCATTTTATGCCAAGGCCCAGCAAGCTTTGCAAACACAAAATGTATGTCGTTCCCAATACTTTGGCCACGGCTGTACTTCAGATGCTGTTTACTCTGTTTGGAAAATGCCAATGCCTTCCTCCAGGAGAAACAGCTGGAAGCTAGATGAGACCACCCACCTTGATGTGGAGCTGGCAGAGTGTGGTCTAGATTAAATGGACCCTCTAACCATATATGTTTGCTTTCATGAACCACAGAAGAGGGAGATACATCTGCAGAACATTTCAGACTGCATTTGGAGTCTGCTGTGGCAGCGGGAAATTACGGATTCGCACAATGAGAAGGAATGCGGTTAAAAGTACAGGCTGCCCTTGTGAATGCAGCTTTGTATGAGGATAAGATGAGCACCTGCTTTCTCCTCTTCTTTCTTCCTCTTTTTTATACTCTTTCTTTCTTTCTCTCTCTCTCTCTCTCTCTCTCTCTCTCTCTCTCTCTCTCTCTCTCTCTCTCTCTCTCTCTCTCTCTCCCCCTCTTTCTCTCTCTCTCTCTCTCTCTCTCTCTCTCTCTCTCTCTCTCTCTCCGTGTCTCTGTGCCCTGATGTAGTTCAAGGCCACTCAACACCACATTGTACTCTGCATGTTTTCAGAAGCAGAGGAGAGCTTGTCTTTGTAGTCGGTAATAAGGCCATTTCAAACTCACCTGCGGCCAGACTACTGAGGATGAATCACTGGGTGGATTTCTGGGACAGGCTAAATGAAGTAAAGAAATTCATTATGAAAGCTGATGTTTACGCTGTGTGTGTGGTTTTTCTTCCTCCCCCCTTGTTACATTACTATGATTTATAACAGAAAGCCGGGCCCCCTTTGCTAAAAATAACAAAGAAAGCCGTGCAGCCGTGCTAGTGCTGTGATTGTATTGATTTTGATAGCCAGTCACAGTGTTTGTGCTGCTCGGGGCGTATTTTATCGAGAGCAGTAAAATAACAAAGGAGATTCTCCATGTACACCAATCAGAATGTATAAATTGGTCCATTACCTTTATTTCCCTTGGTTACTCTGGGAACATTAGCAATTATTCTCTCATGGGCTTCGCTCATAAAACTAATAATCTGGTGATTTACTGCCTGGTGGCATAGAGCACCCAGTCTAGCCTGCTATAATCCATTCATCTTGCCACCTATTAGTTTTATTTTGGAGGGACAAATTGCTTTCCAAGAGAAAATGGGTCAATAGGTGTCCTCTATTGGAGTGCTAACAATGTCTGTCTCTCTCTCTCTCTCTCTCTCTCTCTGTCTCTCTCTCTCTCTCTCTGTACACAGAGTAGTACTGGCTGATTATCATTCTATTTGCATGCTGCGAGGTTGCTTCAATTATGTACTTTATTATCTTTTTTGGGGCCGCATGACAAAATTACAAATGGGTTGCATCCAAAGTTAGATTCTCAATCTATTTCAGATGGCTGCATAATATTGTAAACTGTCAGCACAAAAACACTATTTCTCTGTCTGTATGAGAACATAGGCTACAAGAGGATGTGGCTGGGGGGGGGGGGGGGTGCTATATTAGTGGGTGACTGTGTGTGTGTTTGTGTGGATGTGTATGTTATTGTGTGTAGCCAAACGGAGTCAACATTGTCCTATTGCTTTTCTGGTGTCTGATCATGGAGATGGATGGGGGAGCCTGCGTGTTGTGAGGACTTGTATTGCATTGTGGCTCCAACCCACTGTCCCATTAGCCCATCCCCGGGGAGGGAGGGACCTGGAAGCTGGGAAGACAGCTTTAGATTAGCTCATAAATCACTACCCTAGGGACAAGCGAAAAAAACGGTGACATCATCACTCTGAGACATGGTGCCCTGCAATCTGGCTGACTTTGCAGTCCGCCAACAGTCCCTCTCAGATGAGATAGGAGTTGGCAGGCTGTTTTTCTAAAAACACTAGTGGGCCTATTTCACGTCATCACATATTTTCGGTGAGAAAATATCTTCTCATGGGAGAGATCTTGCGTGCACTGAAATTGTTAGTTTCAGTGACATTAAAATGAATCTGTAAAATAATACAGACAAATCATTCAGTTTAATGGCATTCTCACCTCCAGCTATGTACGAGCAAATAAAAACATATTGTAGTCACAGTTTAATTTTAAATTGCTTTTTTTTTTTTTTTTCGTTTCCTTGAACTGATAGCTTGTTAAAATGTCCAGTACTCTCTGCTGTTTCTCAATATTGTAAATAAATATCATCCAAGTATCAGAAAGTAGTGTCTGTTAAGAGTTTTGTGACAGTGTTAACACTCCTTCTCACACACACTCACACACCCACACTGAGAAGTCTGTGGTCAAGGAGCTGACTGAGTCAGGCCAGCCAACATCACCACATCCCTCTTTGGGTGGGATGAGAGAGACAAACAAGGACAGAGGAAAGGCCTACGCTGCCGGTCTCTCGTGACGTGTCCTGTGTGTCTGGAGAGACCATGCCGTGCACTCAGGACCTTGGAGGACACAGGGCTGGGTAAACACAAAGGGTGTGTTTAGTTATCTCACGCTGACCCAGTTTAACCACAATTCACCTCAGATGTTCCCTGCTTCGAGCTTGAGAAACTCCCACTCGCACAGTAACATGGTACTCATCCAGACACCAGACATAACCACTGTTGGCATTGCTAGGAGAAGATTTGAACCCAAATGGAGCTTTCTGTCCACTGGCATCCATGCAAAGGCAAATAGTCCACACAGATAACAAAGAAAAGAAAAAGGCTTTGGGGTGAATGTGTTATGTGAAATCAAAGCAGACAGTCTTAATTCTAGTTGCTCGCATTGGGGACTGAGGCTGCTGAATGGAGCGTGGAACCTGCCTGGGTAGGCCCCGGTCCTCCGCTGGAGCTCGTTTGAGCACAGAGGCCGGATGTGTTTGTCACGTGAGCGACTCACCCTGGTCCACTGGCCTCTGTCCCTATCAGGCTCTGTTGATGTAATCTCCCAGACTAAAGCCTCCATTTACACAGGATTCACAGATGAGATAAGAGGCTCCAAGGCTTGCTTATCTTGACTATCTGGAGCGAGGGGTGGAGAGAGAGAAAGGGTAAAGAGAGAAACAAAAGCCAACTTCTCTTTTTCCTCCTTCCTCCTCACGTCCTGGAGGCCGGCTGCCTCGTCGGAGCTGCCTCGTCGGAGCTGCCTCATCGGAGCTGCCTTGTCGGAGCTGCCTCGTCGGAGCTGCAGCAACAAATTTGTATGATGACATCACAGGGCGACTGAGACTTGGTGACAGAGGTGCTGAGGCGTCCAACCGTATCCTTGATAAGTGGCTAAGAGAAGTGAACTACCCTACCTAGAAAAATTCCACATTCCTTCTATGTTACATTACATTTACATTTAGTCATTTAGCAGACGCTCTTATCCAGAACGACTTGCAGTAAGTACAGGGACATTCCCCCAGAGGCAAGTAGGGTGAAGTGCCTTGCTCAAGGAAACAATGTCATTTACACGGCCGGGAATCAATCTGGCAACCCTCTGATTACTGGTCCGATTCCCTAACAGCTCAGCCATCTGACTCCCTATGTTGGTTTAGTGGTTGTACAAGTTTCTTAGAATGGACCATATAAGCTATTCTGACATTGTACTATCTCTAGGATGATATATCTCTCCTGATGAGTGCCTATGCTGGAAGGTATTAGGACTAAGGCTGTACACACACTATGTGCCTTTAGTTAGTTTATTCATCATCTGAACTGTGAACTGAACTCTCTCTGTCAATGAGAAGAGAAATTCCTATCCATGGCCCAGCTTGCTGCTTGGTCAACAGTGTGCTGTAGTTAGGTCTAGAAGCATTGGAATAGGTAACAACGCCTTAATGAGGGGAAATGACGTGGAGGATTTTGAACTGTCTCTCTCTGACTACTTAGCCCGAGGAGCCATTATAATGATGTGTAAGCTGGATCGGTTACACAGCCTGAGACATAGCACGCAACCACAGCCGTCCTGCCCCGGGCACCCCCCCCCCCCCCCCCCCCCCCGCCACCACCCTCAAAAACCTCCCCTGGCTCCACAAACCCTGGGTCAAGCGGCTTGCCCGACCGCAGCACAGGAGGTCAGAGAGAGGGAGAAACATCACACAAAAGCCACAATTACAGCCCTCAAACATGAAAAGTCTCTTTTTATTTTTGACAAACGTCCCATGTTTAATAGCCGGGTCTACTCTCTGGATAAACAAACAGGGAGGCATGCTATGCAGAAGCAGCCTGCAGCCGGGGTCTGGTGGTGAGCTGGATTACAGGCTGCCCCAGGGCTGTGGTCTGGATGGCACACATAGAGCTGCACTCAGCTTCTGAGACCGCCAATTGAGCTCTCATTCTCTCTCTAACAGCTCAATGGCAACTTGCACCATTTCCAGATGTCTGGACTGTGTAGTCTTGAAGGGGATGACTGAAACCTACTAGAGAGAGAGAGTGACAGACTCTCTTGACGGTGCTGTGTCTATGGTGAGTGTACCGATCTGTGGAGAGAGGTCTGGAGGAGAGAACAGAACTCGCTAAACTTTATTTCGAGTACTGCATAACCTCCCATTCCTTCCCCCCTCTGTGTGTGTGTGCACGTGTGCGTGTGTGTGCACGTGTGTGTGTGTGTGTGAGATTCTGCAGCTGCTGCACCTGTCTGCGGCACTCTGCCCTGTTCTCCAGAAACCCCTCCCCTCCCCGAGCCTGCTAATGAGAGGAGGTTTAATTAGTGCCAGCCGATCCCTCTGCTAACTGTACTCGGCTTCATTAACCACTGTCAACAGGCGAACGTTGCACATAAACACAGCTCATTACCAGTTTCTTTTTCTCTCTCCCTCTCTCTCTCTCTCTCTCTGCATAATGAGGGAGCTACAGTAGGGATGGATGGGTAGGGTTAAGGTTTTTTTTTCTCAGACCCTTATGAGAATGTGACACAGAATGCTTGGTAAGCATATGAAGGTAGACTGTATGAAACCGAGGCCTGTCTTGCATTTCAAACATTCGGAAGAAAGATTCATGAGTAAAGCGATAAGAGTTCATTCTAAATTAAATCTATGTGTTCAGGGCCCGGAGCAAATATGTTGAGGTCATTTTTAAGACTGATTTAATGATTCATAGCAAATAAGTCTTAATCGTGAGATAATTAAATTTAATCAATCATACATTTAAATGGATTGTGAATGAAATCACATGAAGTCTATCTAGCATATTGATTCGTTCTTAGAGGCATAAATCTCAAACATATCACTATTAACTTTATAGCCTGCATCCAAATGCATTGATTGACCCCCAAATCAATATTCCCTAATAAGGATCTTTGATAGCAGAGTCTAGTTTTATGCATTTCAAATAGGATATCTGGCATGTCTGTGATTAACACAGCTCCAGTAAATTCAATCTTGGCAGAGAAAGGCCTGATTTATAGCACTATGGAGGGTGCTCTCTCATTACATCATTTTCCTTTCTGGGGAGCCTTATCACATGTAAATATGACCATTTGCCTCCCCAATTATCCTCCAGCCCTGATCTGTTTGGCTGGCAGGATGTCACTGTTTGGATGGTGATAGAGAGATAAACCACAGCTTTGTTAATCCCCTGGCAGGCACAACTTGTCAATCTGTGGTTTCCCCTAATCAAGAAATCTGTTGGAGCGATCCGCTGGATTGTGCAGTGTGGACGTCATCAAAGCCTTTCATGTTCAGTGGCTGCAGGGGGGGGGAGGGAGCAAGCAGGTACACTGTGCTCTTTGTTTACCCTGTCTTTTACCAATCTGGTGCACAGATGGCCAACAATTATTTTTTCTGTGTGCTCAGGGCCGCTGGCGAAGCACCAGCTTTGAGAGATTGTTGTAATCCTTTATTATTTATGATTGTCTGGGATTTTTGGATCACGATTGAACACAATCTGTTGAATAACTGAGAGGAGACACAAGCAGTGGTGTGAACTGAAGTCCAAACAAAGAGGCTGGAAATGGAGAAGTCAGCATTAATGTGATGTTCAGTGTTTAAGAACAGCTCCTGAATCCAGCTGAGTTTAATCCCATTAACACAGACTAAATATCCATTTGTTTTAAGCCTGCCAGTGGCACTGTTTATGCAAATAGCTCGATTGCTCTAGGCGGTTTTAGGAGACTTTTGGAGGGCACCGCCTAATAATTAGATTTAAAAAGGGAGCCAATTTATATCCTCATTTGAAATAAAAATAAGAGGCTTAGTCTCTCATAGGAGCTGCATTAATTTGTTGATTTGGTCTCGCTTTCTCCCTCCCAGGGTGGATCTCTCCATTATCCCATTCAGGCTTCTGTCCTCAGTCCTCTCAATGACATTGTTCTAATTTAGACAAGCTAAATTTGTACATAAAACAAGTACTTAACTGTCCAACAGAGAGATGTCTGTTTCCTGCCTGGGTTGTCAGTAGTTGGCTCGTGGCAGGCCTGGTGATGGTTCAGGTCGGTCCACATGTCCGTCTCGTTCTTTGATGTCGTAGCTAGCAGAGCTCATCAGCTCAGCCTCTGCTCTGCTAACATCCAGGAGCGAGTGTTCCAGATGGAAGGACTTTCTGATCTGCTGTCAGAGTCCAGATTGGCTCTTCCTAACACTGACAACTTCCTCTGCCCTCTGTTGTTCTCCTACACCAGGGATGGGCAATCCTGGTCCTCAGGGGCCATTGTCCTACATGTTTTAGATGTTTCCCTGCTCCAGCATGGTCATTACCCGGCTTCCACAGAGCTTGATAACAACCTATTCATTGAAACAGGTGTGCTGGAGCAGGGAAACATCTCAAACATGCAGGACAGTGGCACCTGAGGACCAGGATTGCCCACACCTGTCCTACACCATTGAGTGTTCTCACGTCCACCGTTACTCTACCGGTCTTTGTCAACTTAGTACTAAAGTCACATGGGCAACAGCCAAAGCAACATGCAGGTATAATATGGTTGTTTGGTGTGGAAGGGTTGAGCTACCCTACTGTGCCAGAGAATTGGACATGCTCCTTAATGTATGAGTTTTGATTTGCTATTACTTTACAACAGCCTGTGGCCTCAAAGCATGACTAATAGCTCAACAGGGAGCCAGACAGGAACAACATTTAGGCTAGGCCTTCAGGTCAGGAAATGGAAATCCATCCTCTTTACACTTAATAGTTTAATCTGTGCATCTGTAAATACATGCCACACAGTTTAATGATTTATGCAAACACCAGCTCTTCACAAAGATAAGTCCTGTTTGACATTTTGCATTGCGGAGAATTAATTGGTACCATTTTCAGTTTTATTTATAGATCCAATTGGAGAGAGAACCAGGAAAGTACTGGTGGTACACTCGTTTACCTGGGGAGCCACTGGGGCAACCCAACTCCAGAAACATTTTGACTGTTACGTTTCCATAAACTTTGAGCTAATTAGCTGAATGGAGTATTGATTTTCGACATTCTGTGACATTAAGCCTTTGTATACCAGGATGTGGGCCAAGATCTAGCTTGTGTATGGAAGCACCTTACCTCACGCCTTGTTACTAATGTTAACCATTGTGACCCTTCAGTCATTGTGACCCACCGTCATGTTGCGACAACTTTACCTCATACAAAAATAAAGTGAAGCATTTTCTTTTAACCGTCGGGCTGTCTCAGACCCCCCCACAGCGCAAAAGTTAGAAGAAAAATGCTTCACTTTTTTTTTTGTAATGGGTAAAGTTGTATCAACACGACGATTGGTCGTTGTGAACCTTCGGGTCATTGTGACAAGGGTTAAGACATGGTAGGTATGCCTGTGGACTATTAAGAAATGAACAACCATGGTCTATATTTTACATCTTACTCTGAGATAAATTGCAATAAACGTAATTCTTGTGCTTTACTCAATGGAGCATTCGGATTGTAGATGTCTGTTGTTTTTGCACTATTTGTTCCCATGACAACCTATTTTCCCCTAGACAGTCATGTGAAGTCATTCCTATATCATGTGAATGTATTCATGAACGTAACTAAATTAAGCAGAAAACAGCGTTAATCACATCAACAATTTAACAAACTGGATTAGAGTGACTAAAAAGCCAGAGGGGAAGCTGCAGTTCTTCTCAATCCATTTGCAACCCTTGATCCCCTGATCATGAATGTTACCATTTTCAGTTTCATTCTGCAGGATTTAATGCATCCAATCAAACAGAGCCTTGCATTTTTTTGCTACTTTGGCCTGGTCACTGCAGTGGTCTAGGAACAGGCTTGGAGACCCCTGGACTACATAGAGGCGGTGGGGTTTGTTGTCTGCTATATTCAACAAACACACTCCATACTAGCTAAAGCAGAGTCTCCACATAACTCACTGTGCTTAGCCTTGTTTGTCTTCATGACAACAGTTGACACAGGAGTGATGTAGCCTTGTGGAATTGCGAAGCCAAGAGCCTCTTGAACATTATCTGGCATTGGCACTCTCCCCCTGATTATGCAGTGTGAAGGGTGGGAGAGAGAAACTAAGAGCAGGAAGGGTCACTGTGTACTGCAGCAGACCCTCCGGAACTAGGTTGCTGAAATAGGGGGGATAAGATCCTGGAAGCCCTCCAGCTAGGCTCAGAGTGGTGGACATAGGGCAATCAAATAGCCAGATAGCAGGCTGCTTTATGAGGTGGGTGTGTGGAAAGGGAAGTGTTACTGCATAGGCTCTGAGGGCCATGCTAGTTCAGCACACTGCCCTGGCCCAGGCTGATCACACAGCAGGAATTTGATGTGTGAGTCTTTGTGTTCCAGGTCCTCAGTGTACTTCAACACCATTGACTGTAGTCTTTGTTGTCCAGGCTCACAGGCAGATATCTTGTCCCCTATATAAAAATGTATTACAACCCAGAATGTATTTCCTTCTACCTTTCAACCTAATGCAGACTAAGGATAGGGTAATACCTCAATTTGATCATTATATTCAGATGGTTACTAGGCTTTGATGACACAGAATCAAAGATCACAGTGACAATTTTCTCTGTGTCCACATGTAGAAGATTGAATGGAGTACAGCTGAGGGTTCCTGCCAAAGACATCTTTTTGTTTAGCAACAGTCCTCATGTCTGCATTTGTCCCTTTTGATAAGGCTTTTCATCCTGTTTGCATTGATTACAGGCGGATGATGAGTCATCCTGATACAGTACAAGCAATTCATGCTTCCAGTTGTGGCTTAGGTACACTAGGCCCTTTGTTGGATGGAATGTAGTGTGGGTGTGTGCGTGTGTGGGTGTGGCTGTGTGTGTGGGCATGAGACCCTTATTTTCCGCTTCATAATCTGGAACCTGAAGCTGGATGTGACAGAAAAACACCCCAGTTATTTATTAACTGGACCTCACATTAATGAGCCAATAGCGAGCAGCACTGCAGTTGTGATAAATCGCTTTCTTAGTATCATCGATCTGTGCCTTGTTCTTATAAAACCAGGAGGAAGAAGACAGAGACGAGAGAGAGAGAGAGAGAGAGAGAGAGAGAGAGAGAGACAGAGAGAGAGAGAGAGAGAGAGAGAGAGAGAGAGAGAGAGAGAGAGAGAGAGAGAGAGAGAGAGAGAGAGAGAGAGAGAGAGAGAGAGATGCTGCTCGATTTCAAAATGGAGAGAGTGAGAAGGACAATCCCTGTTCCACGAGGAATTAAAGCCACCTTTGCAAACAGGCCAGTGTGTAATGCTTTGGGATGGGTGTCTCTCTGTGGTTGGGGTTTCTGTGTAAGTAAACAGTACGGAGGTCTGAGTGGGCGGGGGCCTCTCACTGGGGCTGGTCCCAGGTTTTTGTTGTCTTTAATCCAAGCAGTCTCTATTGAAAGGCATGAGGGGGTGCCTGGGTGAGATTATCCAACCCTTGTGTGTGCTTGAGGTTCTCACAGGCTCTCTTTCTGGACCACGGTTATCCCACATCCTCAAACGAGATTTGTCAGTTAGGGTGTGGGCAATGTCGAATTGTAACGTCGTAGCGTTTATGAGCCCGATATGCACAGAGACCAATTTTTCCTTGATTGTCGCTAATTCAAACAGCTGTGTTTTAGAGAGCTTTAAGAAGTTGTGATTACGTAAAAAGGCCAGCTCACACTACTATACTCTGTAACCTACTTTCACTTTTCATTTACTCTAATACAATTCTTCCCACATTGTACGCTGTACGCTTTTGAGATGCAATAATATTATTCCATAGGATAGAATTGCATAAATTTTCCCCAAATCATTACCTTGACACATTCTGATGTTTCAAATAGAAATAAACAATATTATTCTGCTTGCTATCAGATGGAAAACTGCAGGTTGCAAAGCGGTAGTGTTTGCATGCTTCCCCTTTCCTTTGTTTAATGTAGGCTCTCGTTACCACGTGGTTGTAACAGATTGTTTGATCTGGAGAGAAAAGCCATTCGAAGCTAATTAAGCAGCCATTCCAGGCACTATTCACAGGCAGAGGACCGAGGAGCACAGGCATTTGTCAGCGCTTGACCCCGCGTGGTATTGATTGACAACATTGCTTCTTGAATGACAGGCTTGACATAATCTGACCAATTGTAGGCGAGTTAGTAAGTGTACTGCACATTCATTGGACGAGAAGCTGTAAAACCGCAAAGGAATCCCACGTGGGTCGGAGCGAATCTAGCAACATGCGATAGGCTGTAGCTGACTCGAGCTCTGACATGGCCGATCTTCATGGGGATCAGACAAGAGCAATCATCTTATTCCCTCCAGCTCACTATTATCCAGATGTTGATAGATATTCACACGGAAATTTTCTGTAAATTATGCGGTGCACCTTTGCATACATATGGGGTTTACTATTTGGCAGTTGTTAATAGGAATGTCCTTGACAGAGAGTCTCTTTGAGAAAAAGTACTTCCAATAATCATGCCATAACCCACATTTACAATAGTCAAGTTATTTTACACATTTTAATTGGTGGTTTAACGAATTCATTTTGATAAATGATGCGAAAAGAAAAGCCCGTACATAACCACATCTCAAAATGAAAGTATAGAAGGAATAGACAGTATAATAATACATCTCAAAATGATTTTTTATTTTTTTTATAAAGTGAGACCTTAAAAAATAGGCTGAGTGTAAGGTAGTTTTAACTCGACATTCTCGTCGGCAAAAATGTCGAATTATGTTGACTGTAAGGATGAGAATGATGTCATAGGGTTAGCTTGTTTTGAACTAAAGCGAACGCTTAAACTGGAATCAAATTGAGGCATAACTACAATGTGTGGTACGAAAAAACGGGCAGCGGGACGTTCTCTAAAACAAAGAAGACAGAAAGACGTATCATTCGTGAAATAAATAGCTGCCCAAACTATTAACAAGTGTTCGTGGTTAGTTGTGTATTGGCTCGATTGAGGGAAAAGCTCGCATCGTGTGTAGATTTTGTCCATCGGGTGTCCCAGGGTTTCAAAACGTATTTATCCTTGTATCATGAGCAAAAGCCCCACGTGGGGACATCGTTCTCTGATAGGTAGATGTAGCCGTATTCAATTGGAGTAATGCGATTGGACAGATAGAGGCGCTTTCACGGCAGTTCAGCCACCCCTCATGCCGTAGACTGTCTGTGTGTGGCACGGGGTAGATGGACAACAGGGAAATGTGAGATTGTCGAAGGAGTACCATATTACGCTTTTAAAGAATTTCAAACCTCTTCAAATCGAAAGAAAGATTTTAAAACATATTTTCGGATTACTACGCTTTTCACGCAGGCATTTTGTCTTAACAAGATTTCATTCTGGGAGGTTTGTAGCGAAGACAAAAGTAACCAGCCTGGTGAAACTAGCAAAACCAGACCAATTCGCCGAATTGGTGCGCGGTTGCGCTTCGGCGAGAAGATGTTTGTAGTGGTCAGCGAACATTCTCGCCATCCGGACTACAGTGGGAAGGATTAAAATACGTATTGTCCCTGGATCACACAAGTAGCCCACTTTCGAATATTGTGGAAGCATACACAGGTATGACGGTCGCTGAATATGCCAACAGTGTGATGTTGTTCACCTTCAGCCTTGCTAGCTAACAGTTAGCTAGCTAACGTTAGCAGAGCGCGAGCAGAACGCAGCATGACCCCTCAATGCTAAACATGGGTGGATGGACAAATCATACTTCTCAGTGTCGATAGTGTCGCTGCCTCCCACAAAAAAAGGTCATGGCTGCAAAGGTCTAGCTTGCAAAACCCATATTTGCATATCTTTCTAGCGTTGATTGTTCACATTAGCACAACATTTGTTTTATTCTCTGTTTTTCAACCAAAAGATTATCCGCGTCATCAAGAATTGGACCAGGGGATTTTGTCGAGCTTGTCTTCAACGACCCTAGGCTTTGTGTCCGGCTGTTGTGATACTGGCGTGCCAGTGACTTTCTAATCACAGGACCGAAACACCCGCTTCTTCGATAAACAAAGGATACGTTTCAACATGTATCCCCAGGGCCGCCATCCAGTAAGTTGCTACTACATCTTATTTATTTTAAAGGCTAATAAGCCGACACAGATTGCATATTTTGCTTGTAAAAATGCACACACTACACGAGTTCGGCTCATCAAACCACTCTCATCTATGTGGTGTAGCCTACTGATCCAAGATGTGCATTTTGTTGAATTTTTGGGTGAGAAAAAATGTTCTTGTTTATACACCAAATATGTCAACACCTGCTTTGAATTGTGTTCGTCAGTCTGACACATCCAGAGCCTTTAATCCATGTAAAATAATGCTGTGCCGAGGTTTACGTGTTATGTTTACGACGGCTACGCACCTTGAGCAAAAAAATCCTGATTTATAAAATCGTATGTTATCTTACTGCACTGGACATTTTATCATCTTTATCCAAGGTCGCATACATGTATACAGTAATACATATTAAAACTATTTTATAATGTGGTGCACAGAGACCAGACAAGGACAATTCTTAAAGACTTTATCCAAAGTAAATTGTGAAGAATGTTAATATACCTTTTATCATTGGTGGACTAATCTGATTTTCTGCCCAATTACAGGCACCGCACCAGCCTGGGCAACCCGGGTTCAAATTCACAGTAGCAGAGTCTTGCGATAGGATAAAAGATGAGTTTCAGTTCCTTCAAGCCCAGTACCACAGGTAAATACAACATCATCAAGGAAATCAAGTGTTATATTCAGGGTTGACATTAGCAAGACAAAAAGGTGCAATTGTTACCCATGGCACATTGTATTCAAGTGGTTGAAAGTGAGAGATGCCTGGGAAAGTGACACCTTGTCTTGTGCTCTAGTCTTAAGGTGGAGTACGACAAATTGGCCAATGAGAAGACAGAGATGCAGCGTCACTATGTCATGGTAAGATTACGTTTTTATTAAGAAACCAATTATGCCTCTAATTATGCTTCCGAGGCCTGTTAGTGCTCTGCTTGGGGATGGTGTGACATCATAGATTGTGTTTTCCTGCGTGGTTGAAGGTGTGGGTGAGTGTCAGGTACCCGCACGAGAACCCCTCCTCTTTGGGGACCTTGGTTTAGCTAACCACCTTATAAAAGGCTTCTGACAGGCAGGCAGGGAGGGAGGGAGGCAGGGAGGGAGGCAGGCAGGGAGGCAGGCAGGGAGGCAGACAGCAGTGGGCTACCAGGCTGAGGCTCCATTATAGACCGCCCCTGATCTACAGGGGTCAATGACTGCAGCGCTGCCCTCTGTGTGTGCTGATCTGATTATTCTCCTAGGAGACACTGTGCTCTGACATATGCATGGCCATAAATTAGGTGTGGGCTGACAGAGGTGGACCAGAGAGCACTGTGTGGGAAAATGCACCACGGCAAACAAAATGGAGGACGTGTCACTAGCTTCCTGCTGCTCTGTGAAAGTCTATAGAGCGGGGTAGTCTGTGATTTACTTGCTGTAACATGCATCTGATTAATACAAAGAAAATACACAGAGGGGGGGGGGGACAGGGACAAATCAGACATGATGAAATCATGGGAGCCACTGTACAAGTGTATACTGTTATCCTGGGTAAACAGGACTTGAACCAATACGCTGAGACTTAAGTTAAACATTCTTTTCACAGACAAAAAAAACCCATGTCAGCCTGACAGGGAAGAGGTTAGGTAAACATGTAGGGAAGTATCCCACAGCCAGTGCTGTCGGCTGGGACGTGTCAGGTTACGCCTGGCCTCTGTTGCTCTGATCTCAGACAGAATGGCTCTCTTGTTTGAGAGTAATTTTCGAAGAAGCTAATGGACTGAATAATGCATTGACCTCATCAAACATGCGCTGACTGGGTAGCCATTTTTGCCCCAACCGCTGCTTGCAGTCTCTATGGGTTAGGTTTCAGCCAGGCAGACTGACCTGGTCTGAAATATCAACAGAGTCAAGCAACCCAGTTAAGCTGAGCAAACATATTTCTGAGACTTGAAGGTTGTAGATCAATAGCTCTTCCTGTTGTCCAAACAATACACAAGATATTCTTGTCCTCAAGTAAAACATGCCCTGTCAGAGGAGATGGTTATGTAACCAAGGTGATTTAAATGGTCCTATTATTTCAGTTCAAATCAATTCATTGAATGGCGTATCTAAACAAGTTTCTTTTTCTACATTACAGTATTATGAAATGTCCTATGGTCTGAACATCGAGATGCATAAACAGGTATGTACCCTCCATGTGTGGCCCGGGCGCCCCTCCACAGCACCCGGGCCAGGCTCACGATACACTGACGAGCAAGGCTGGAAGAGCAGATGCCACGCTCTCTGTCTCTGTCTCTCTCTCTCGCTCTCTCTCGCTCTCTCTCTGTGTCTCTCTCTCTCTCTGTGTCTCTCTCTCTCTCTGTGTCTCTCTCTCTCTCTGTGTCTCTCTCTCTCTCTGTGTCTCTCGCTCTCTCGCTCTCTCGCTCTCTCGCTCTCTCGCTCTCTCGCTCTCTCGCTCTCTCGCTCTCTCGCTCTCTCGCTCTCTCTCTGTCTCTCTGTCTCGCTCTCTCGCTCTCTCGCTCTCTCGCTCTCTCTCTCTGTCTCTCTCTCTCGCTCTCTCTCTGTCTCTCTGTCTCTCTCTCTCTCTCTCTCTCTCTCTCTCTCTCTCTCTCTCTCTCTCTCTCTCTCTCTCTCTTAGACTGTGAACTGAACTGTGTATTGATTAAAGGAGATGTAAACAGAAGGGGTCACTGAACAGGCCTTGGGAGGGATTTTGCACACACACACACACACACACACACACACACACACACACACACACACACACACACACACACACACACAAACACATTCCTTTTGTATTAGCTTTGAAGGCATCTAGTCAGACCACTGTGATAAGATTAAAGGTAGGACTTTGGAAATGGGAGGCCTTTGACATGATGATGAAAGGGAGAGATATGCTGATCTCGAAGCCTTAAGCATTATTTACAGTTGGGTTTATCGGCTCTGGCACATGACGTGAGGGGACTTTGCCTGACTGTGTCTATGGGTAGAAATCTCCGTGAGATCACTGATCACAGTCTTAACGACATCCCTTGGAAGTGATTCCGAATCGTTAATGAAGAGATTCCGGTGTGTCCTGCGTTTGGAGCACGTGTGAAGGTGGTGTCTGTCCCTCCTCCGCCCCAGCGTGCTTAATGACTGTGGAGCTGCTGGATTGGAGTGGAGGGGTGATCCATCAGTGTCTGGGCCCAGCCAGGGTGTCACACACCACACATCTGTCAAGAGGTGGGGCTCTTCTGATGGCTTGTGTCAGGCATTTATCTCCAGCCAGGGGAGAGTGAAAAGGGGAGTGGGCAGGGGGGAGGGGGGGTGAAGAGGGAGCTGGGGGGAGGGGCGTTCGGTAGGTAGGTAGGCAGGGAGACGGACAGGCCGGCCAGCCCTGTGTAAACAGGTTAATCGACTGATCCATTTTAGTGCCTGACTTTTATCAGGAGCCTCAACAGAGCTGATGGAAGCGTGTGAATAATTCATTGGCAGAGCCCTAACCTGCTTCAGGAAAAGAAGGGTGTTAGTGAGCAAACGGCCCGCCTCCTCCAGCCTCCATCCAGGAGGAGGAGACAGGGAGGGGTTAACAGGTGGGGTTGGGTTATTGGATGCACATAGGCATATTATTTTCCAGAAAGGGGATTTTTTTTGTGATGAAATCCGTTCTTCCAACTGCGCTTTCCACCCCCCCATTACTGTGTGGGGGCATAATAGGGATTTCTGAGTGCACAGGAGCAGGGCTCAGATAGGCTGACGTGGTTATGTTTACTATCCCCCCCCCCCCCCCCCCCCGCTATGTCAATAACGAGGAGAAACGTGAAGCACATTTCTGTCAGATGTCAATAAAGCAATGTTTCCAGCTTATTGTCTGCGCTGCTCAAAGGGAGGGGACAGTTTAGCACGGTCGTTTTTTTGGGGGAGGGGGAGCTTACCTGTATTCCTTTGACCCGTCACCGCACAAACACAGACTCCACCTGAGACCCTGCAGAGGCTGTGTGTGCACAAGCTGGGGGGGGGGGGGGGGGGGGGGGGGGCGAGGAGCTTGTTGAATTATGCAAATACGGGGGCCTCAAGAAATGATTGGCTAAAGGAGCTCACTGTTTTTCTTGTGGGAGGCCAAAACAAACTAGGGGCCCGTCTGTGGAGCGAGCCTGCACTGCCCTCACAGGAAAGGAGTGTGCCATTTGTGGTCGGTCGGCTCTGCTACCCCCTCTGCTACCCCCCCGCCACCACCACCTGCCCCATACCCTTCTGCATCAGCTAGCCGTGATGACTGGAACATATCGATGCAATCATTCGTTTGGTGGGTGAAGTCTCGCAGTTCATCTTGTAACAATAGTTTTTTTTCATGGTGTTGCATTATAATTTGACATGGGTTTTGACTTTGAGCTTGGTCTTGAAAATCCTCCACTGTTACTTCAGTAAATTGTCTCGTCTACTGGAAATGCAAAGGTTAAACCATTCAAATGATCCATGCATTCATTTAGAGGAAGCCCGCCGGCTGGCATTCTCAGAGTGTATCGATTCAAGTAAATTCAGATGTCAATTAACAATTAAGCCTAGACTGGCATCTTCATTTAGCACCTGCAGTATCTTGTAGGCTAGACCCTAGCCTGAAGTGTCACTCCTGTTGTCATGAGGACAGTGGAGAGGGACGCTGCGAGAACGCTGTCACCTCAGAGGCATCGTCATCCTGACGAGGGTCAAGTTTTGTTTGTGGACTGATCATGTGACGGGAGCCGCCAGTTGTTTTCTCTGCATTTAATGCTCATCAGTGGTTCACTTCTTTCCTCCCCTCCATTGCTGATAGCAACAGACAATCGCTTTCCAAAACGGCGCTGACAGGCCAGCCTGAGAGTGCTCTTAAAGTGGGTGCTAAACAGGTCCGAGTACCTGTAATTGTGTAGCCGAGCGCGAAGCTGGCCTCTCGAGAGCCGGGGCTGTCATTTGATTAAAGTGACAACAGCCTCGTTTTAATCTACTGTCTCTGCTCTAAACCTCCCTTCTCTCTCGCTCTCTCTCTCTCTGTCTCTTTCTCTGTCTCTCTCTCTCTGTCTCTCTCTCTCTGTCTGTCTTTTGGCTCACTGGAGTGAGGAGTTTCATGGACGTTTTCCACGTATATTTGCATGTTTCGAACTGTGACCAGGGAGGGGTGGAAAGGAAAACAGACAGTTGTTAAACTGGTCACCTCATGACCTCCCCAAGCCAGCTGTCACCATGACACTAAGTCCCAGAGGAATGTACTCTGTGCGGTCGAGGCCTTTTAACAAATCCTGTCAAATGTTCGACTGCTATTGACATGGCTTATCTCAACAAACAAGGATTACGCAAGCCAGCAGCTTTTTAACCATTTCCAAGAGCCTTGTAGAGCTCTTATCGGAGCACTCACAGTATACCATTAATACTCGTGCTTGTTACATATCTTCATCCATCCCTTTCATCTCGTTATGAGATATAGAGCTTTGGGTTTGTTTGGTTTATGGCAGAAGACAAGGGACTTTTGTCTATTTCCAACAGCAGTGGATGTATTAAGTCTGGAGTTGATAAGTACCTTGCCGGTGATACATCACATAATATCAGTAGCTTTAGGCTCCTGCCAGGTGCTCTGTTGTTGAAGCTCTGTCCAGCTCAGTCCCAGAGCTGTGATGGCTATCTGGCTGCTGCAGGCTGGGTCTGGAGGGGTCTGTTCTGTTGGGCGTCACCCCCCCACCCCCCCCCATCTCCATGGCTGTGTTCAGGGAAGCAGTATATGCCAGAAGCGCCTGGCATTTGCGCCACGTGTGATAAATATGCGTGCCGGCCCTACAGAGTACACTGAGCATAGCGTTCCGATGAAGAATCGGAGAGAATCACCGTGATGTGTTTGTGTTCCGCAGTGGCCCTGCGTTGAACTGCAGCTCATAAATTCCGACGATGATGTAGTTTTGGCAGGTTTTTTCTTTTCTTTTTCTCCAGCTTCCAACTGAAGCTTCCGGAAGGGGGCTAGGCCTGCTGATGTTTGAGGGAAGGGGGGCTCGCCTCTTCCCCTGCACCCCCTACCCCTGCTCCCTGTACCCCCCCATTCAGCTGCAGTGTTCATCTGATCGACAGCCTGAAAATTCAATTTAATGACCGGCCTCCAAGCACGTAATATGATTTTAAAGCCTGTTACGGTCAAGCAGAGGTGCGATTTGCATAATGATCCCAGCAAGATAGGGTTGCTGCTGTTGCCATGGCAGTGAGGAGACAGACAGAAGAATGGAGGTTGGGCCCTTTGCTGGTGTTGATGGGAGCCCTGAGGGGCAGGAGTGGGAGGAGGAGGAGGAGGGAGGGGTGGGGGAGGGGAGGGCTTGAAGAAAAGACTAGGGCTACAGGAAACCGGCTTTAAACAGAAGGAACACCACAATACGGTTACAGTGCTATTGATCCCAGACCAGTGATGGGTGACCCAAAGCCCATCATGCCCTGCCTATACAGTTAGCTTAATCAATAGTAGCACTTGTAATTACAACCCACGGCATCATTTTTCAGACAGCCCATGTAAATAAACAGAGCGTGCCGTCTGGCGTGGGTCTGAGTTATTTCCTGAAGAGGGTGCCCTGTGGTTTGACTCTGAGGTTAACTGCAGCAGACAGTGGAGTTTGAGATAAGAGGAAGCAGTGAGGAAAGGATGCTCTTAACACAGCAACACTCTGCTCTGCTCATATCCGCTCAGTCTGGAGAGCACTCTCCTCCACACAGCTGTGCTCCAGCCCCCTGGGCTCTCCTAATGTTTTAACTATTTCAAATGTCAATATCATGCTGTTTAGAGGATGTCGAGTCAAGCAGTTCTGATTACCGCAGTAATTGACATAATCGGTGTAAACATTTAAAGGGGGGGGGGTTTGTATGAAGTCGCTCTGCTGAAGATCTAAATTTGCTTTTTTTGTTTCTGTGTTGTTGTTTTTTTCCAGACTGAAATTGCCAAACGGCTTAACGCAATTTTAGCTCAAATTATGCCTTTTCTGTCACAAGAGGTGAGTTTTTCAAGTGGTCAACTTTTCAATGTCACACACGCCAAAGGTGGCGGTTATGTAGTCTTAAAGTTACCCCCCAAAAATGTACGGTTAGTTTTGAATGAATAATTATGCATGCTAAGTGTTGGCCTCTTAAAGGCAGGAATGCAGTGAATATCCAATGTGTATTTGTCAGTTCTGAATTGTCCTTAATGAAGACGTGTTTGTTCTTGCAGCACCAGCAGCAGGTTGCCCAGGCTGTTGAGCGTGCTAAGCAGGTGACTATGACAGAGCTGAATGCTATCATCGGGGTACGTGGACTTCCCAATCTGCCCCTCACCGTGTGTATACCTCCTTTTATACCTTTTTACACCTCCATGGCCTGTGGAAAACCTGCACACACACACACACACACACACACACACACACACACACACACACACACACGTACGCACAAATGATTGAAAGCATTCTGCTCAGGGGCGTTATGCCATTCAAAGTTGGGGGCTCCACAAAATGAAGTGGTTTGATAAATGAAAGTCACAAAACCAAATTTAACTTATTTTCAAGAGAAGGGGCAGCAGTGTCGGAGATGCTGTAGTGTTGGAGCACTTTGAGATTTGCTTCAAATGTAAAGTGCATTACAAATAAAATCTATCATTATTATTATTATTATTATTAGTATAGACAAGAGGGAATGAGCGAGTGTCATCTTCAACAGCCATAACAGCACTAGAAATGGACAAAAATCTCTAAATAAATAGACAATATTTACCCCCATATAAAGTGGGAGATTACTGATGCTATATATATATATATATATATATATATATATATATGCAAAAAAATGACATTATAATCTGTTGACCTGGGGAAGGACCCCCGATGCTCCACGTTCTGTGCCCACCAGCGTTTTGGCTCGCATGACTCCTTGATGCTGTTTATGTTTCCATGACTTAGACCACAGACAGTAAACAATTACCTAGAGAAAACAGAACACAGTCAGCCCCCCACAAAGTGCAGGTCTTCCCTGGTCATGGATTCATTTGACTGTTAAAAGATTGTGTTATTGTTGTACTGTGTTATGTTGTCTGAAGAGCAAGGGTTTGGGGCGGGTCAGGTCAGGCCTGCTGGCTCTTGTTCTTGTCTCAGTGGCATCGTCACTGTCTGGTTGTGTAATTATAAACGTAAGCCAGAGATCTCTGGAGATTCCCCCCTGCTGTATGTATTGCTTTAATTGGCTATGGTTTTAACAAGGAGGCTCATCCCTCACTGCCGACCTGGATAGCTGTGGGAATTGAAGGCAGGGGAGAGGGGGTAGAGGTGAACAACACGATGTACTGCTGGAGCCCTGGACAGTATTCACACACACACACACACACTCACGCAGTCAGTCATCAGCCATTACTGCCGCAGCTCATGTCTATAGCAGCACACAGCATGCAGTCTAGTGCAGAGCTCACCTGCCATCTGCTCCTCATTGATCACCAACACCAGCCCTCTTATTCCCACTGTAGAAATGATTAGACCCCCCCCCCCGCAATCAAAGCTCATGTTATCAGCGATCTTGTTATGACACCAGTTCACCCTACTCTGACCTTAGCTGCCTTCTCATTGAGCTCTCTAACACGTACAGGAGGCATGTTGCACTGCCTGTCGGAGGGCCCATATTGAAATTCAATGACCCCCCCGTGACCTTATACTCCTGGGTAATGGCTTCCAGAAATGGCTCTAAATCGATTGTCTGAGGTGATGTAGTGTTATTCGTTTTTATCCTACAGAGTAATGTCTTGATTACACCTTCACCATGTAAGCAGGGCTGTCGCCTGGAATTTACCTGTGTCGTGTTGTTATGGGGTGAAATAATTGATCTGCAATTAGTTGGGAATTCTTCTGTAACCTTTGAACAGCTTGAGTCAGTTGTAACCACTGTCATTATCTGGCCACTGTCAGCGGTTATTGGTAAATGTAGGTAAATGTCCAAGGTTGGGGGTGTGTGTGTGTGTGGGGGGGGGGTATATGGCACAATTTGGCTGTATCCCTTGTTCTGAAACACTGAGTACATTTGTTTGCACACCCCGGTGTGGGTTTGGGGAGGGGGCGAATGCCTAGTAGCCATTAGTAATTCATAAAGGAGTGGCTCTGTAGACACCCCAAAGGCTTCATGCATATTGTAGAGCAAGGTGGGGTGAAGGGAGCGTGCCAGAGAGCAGGAGCCAGAGAGCAGGAGCCAGAGAGCAGGAGCCAGAGAGCAGGAGCCAGAGAGCAGGAGCCAGAGAGCAGGAGCCAGAGAGCAGGAGCCAGAGAGCAGGAGCCAGAGAGCAGGAGTCAGAGAGCAGGAGTCAGAGAGCAGGAGTCAGAGAGCAGGAGCCAGAGAGCAGGAGCCAGAGAGCAGGAGCCAGAGAGCAGGAGCCAGAGAGCAGGAGCCAGAGAGCAGGAGCCAGAGAGCAGGAGCCAGAGAGCAGGAGCCAGAGAGCAGGAGTCAGAGAGCAGGAGCCAGAGAGCAGGAGCCAGAGAGCAGGAGCCAGAGAGCAGGAGTCAGCAGCATGTCTTATTGATGGGGCGGGAGGGCCGGTAATAGGATGCATCTAGGCCAGCTGCTGCTGGTGAGGGGCTGCCGCCGGGGCACCTCCGCATCAGACCGCTCTCTCATTGGTGGAGAGCCAGGGCTGTGGGGCTAGCCAGCGACCTGCTAGCACGGACCTGGCTACATAGCTGTTAACCAGCCTTGTTTGTCGGTCGGAATATCTCGTCAGAGGAATGATGCGTTTGGAGTATCCTCTTCCGTTGTTGAGTTCATTTTCAGCTAGCATTAGCATTTAGCTGTTGACGACCATTTTATTTTTGGCTGATGGGGCTATAGGGAAATAAGTCCTGTGCTAAACATAATTGCTACCCATGGAAGTATAGTCCTAGCTTTTCAGTGGGCTGCCATTTTTACAGTGATGATTGCATTGGAGCCTCCAGCTCATTAGTGTCTGTCATGCATGTGGCCTGATCTGTGGTTGTTACACATAGGTCTGAACCTGTCACCCTCTCTCCATCCCTCTCTCCCTCCCTCTCTCTATCCCTCTCTCCATCCCTCTCTCCATCCCTCTCTCCATCCCTCTCTCCCCCAGCAGCAGCAGCAGGCTGTCCACCCAGCAGCTCTCATGGTCAGTGTTACACACAGATGGCCCCCTGTAGCATTTGCTGGAGCTATTGGGCTTGCTAGCACAGAGAGCAGCTTGAAGGGCTTGTGCATGTTGCATGCTATTCCTCCACGAACTGCCAAAGTGCCCATGACGTTTCGCAATTTTTTGGGGCCTGAAGTGAAGTCGTTTTGAGCAAAAACGACAAACGAGCTGCTATATTCACACAGTGAAATAAAGATGAGCACAAAGAGCTGGTCTTTATCTAGGAATATTGAATTAGAGGGAATAGGCTTCCCTTTCTTGCTTTATTATTGTCTCCATTTGTGGCCCTCTAATGAGGGCTGTGGCTGATCAGCCATGCATATTACCCATCAGTGCCTCATTAAGCACAATGAGCAAGGATGGGGCTCCCCTGCCAACAAACTGGCTGCTTAATTTCCCTCATGGACCTAATATCATATCTCACACACCCACACACACACACAAATCTTGTATGCACATTTTATAATTGGATTGGCAGCCCCCGAGTTGAGGGGAAGGTTGCAAGTTCATCTCCCTTGTGACACCCCGCGCCATAGCCATTTTCAACCCTACCTGCGGTGTAGATAATGGGAAAATCTAGAAGCAATTACCCCTCCCCCCCTCCCTCCAGAATGACAGCTGATGGACATATTGGTATTGTTGTGCCCTGTCAGCTTGCACGCCCAGTGTGTGTGCAAGCTTGATGAAAAAGTCATATTTCCTTGTCTCACAAGTGAAGTGGGTTTGATAACCAAGTGAAGGCCAATGCATCAAACCATGACACGTCTCTGGTTCCTCCATCCATTACGACGGCCCCCATGTTCTGGACGTGACCAGAAATGGTCACTGTTTGAAACCAGACTCGTAAAAGAGAGAGAGAGTCAGAGAGCCATAATAGCATCTGAATTATTCAGCTGGCTTGTAGACAGTAATAAATTGTGGATGTCTTTATTGGTGGCTTGGCTAAGTATTATTTAACCTTGCTTTAAACTGCTTACTTCCATACTGAGTGCCTTTTAACTCCCATCCATTTTCCTGCGCCTTTCAAATATTGATGGGGGAGTATAGGAGGCTTGACTCTGTGCCAGGCGGGGACCCCTGGTCTTGGCTACCAGAGGAGCTGGCCAGCCACATGTAGCCGCTCCAGCAGCAGCTTCTGGCACTCTCTACTATCTGATTGTCAAAGTTTGTGTTTGCGGCTGCTTACTCATGTGCTGCGATTCCACCCAAGTGAATGTGAAGGGAGTTGCAATGTACGGCTGCTTTGTGAAGTGTTTAAGAGCAGGTGGTTGGGTTAGCCCCCGCAGGCTGACGGACGGATTCCCGTTCCTCCTCTGGGACCCCCCCCCCCGCCTGTCAGAAACCCCCCCCCCCCCCCCCCAGCTTACTGACCAACTCACTGACAGCTCAGGCACCGTGAAATATGCTAGTTTACATCAAGCAGAATGCTAACTCCCACACACAGCCCTCGTGTGACGAGCTGGGCTGGTTTGAGGAGGCGGTCGTTGGCTTCCATTGTGCAGTGATGAATCCAAGCTTGAACTCACTTTGCTGAGTGAGTTCTTCTCCTCCCCGGTGTCCCTCCCCAGCACCCTGCCTCTGACGTGTTGAGCAGTTGACGGTCGTTAGTTAGAACTTGTATTTTCCTCACAGCACATCTGAGGCTTATTGCCCCCCCCCCCCCCCCCGACTGGTATGAAAATAGCTGTGAGAAGGATTGCTCTCTTGATCCTGACGGTAATAGATGTGTGAATGTGCTAATACTCGCCCACCCCTCGCTGCGCAAATGGGGGTTTAACTGATCAGCTGGCGTTTAGTGCATGGCGTCTCTCTTGTCTTTCCCTCCGACCCACTTGTGGTGTGTCTCGTGTCGTTTCTCCCCCCCCCCCCCCCCCCCCCCCCGCTCTACAGCAGCAGCAGCTCCAGGCACAGCACCTCTCCCACGCTGCCCACGGCCCTCCCATCCAGCTTCCCCCCCACCCCTCGGGCCTGCAGCCCCCCGGCATCCCCCCGGTGACGGGCGCGGGCTCCGGCCTCCTGGCCCTGGGAGCCCTGGGCAGCCAGGCTCACCTGCCCGTGAAGGACGAGAAGAACCACCACGATCTGGAGCACAGAGGTGAGGAAGAGGGGGGGGCCCTGCTCCAGCAGACTCCCTTAGAGCTTTCATGATGACGTGACTGACAGCGTGATAACAGTGTAAAAACATGGAGGGTGGGGGGGGGGGTGAAATGAATCATCTGGAGAAACTGAGTTAGTCCATGCTCCAAGGTCCCCTAGGTAAGAGCTATATCCTGTCTGCTCACATTCTGTGTGGGTAATGAGCTGGTACATACTCATGCCCATGACTGGACAAGCTATTCGACGGCTCCAATCACACCGTGATAAGAAAGCCCTGTTGGCAAATCTCTCACTTAACCAGCAGCATCTGTTATGATATGCTAACTGACTTGTGTTTTCCTTTGCATGACTTGGCTAATCATCTTCTCCCCGTTCCATGGCTGGTTCCTGTAATAAGAGAGCACGGTGAGTCCTCCAGTGGTGTGTGTGTGTGTGTGTGTGTGTGTGTGTGTGTGTGTGTTTGTGTGTGTGTGTTTGTGTCGCATGTAAGAGAATGTTTTCAAAATCAAGAGCATTTCCATTCATAATTCACCGTTAATGTCAAGTGAGATTTCTTGCTACAAACACACTAAAGCCCCATGTTCAGCCAGCATCCTAATCTGCGCTCAATAAAATGATTAATGGGAGATGAGGTTTGCAATATAAGCCCATGTGCATTTAATCCAGAGGGGAAATGACTTGTATCACGCTGGAGAGATTAGCAGCTCTGTAATTTCATCACAATTAAAGAAAGGCTTGGACTTCCCTACTTAAAAGATTGATCTGATCCCTTCCAGTGTCTCCCTTGTTTACCAGCCCTCCATCTCCTCTCCGGCATTTTGATAAATATTTATGTGCACAAATGCAGAATTGTTTTATTGATCCTTTTTGGTTCGCCTACCCTGTGCGCCCCCAACCTGCTAAAGCATTTATTTGAATGCTGTGATCTCTGATGGCTCGTGATGGGCTTTGCGAGATTGTGTTTCTGTTGGCCGGGCCTGCTGAATGGGTGCAGTCATGTCTGAAGACATGGAACTCCTGGGGCGATTAGCAGGACTGTTTTGTTTGCCGCGCAGGTCATCTGATAGCATAGTGGTGACTTTGGTTAATGAGTCACGCTAAGCATCTCTGGAAAAGCTCAGCCATTGTAGAGACAGTGGCCCTTTGCCCAGACGGCTAGTCCCATCGCCCTCTTGTCGACTCCACTGGGCTGCCGTTTGAGCTCTGGACCTCAGAGGAAGAGACAAGGGACTCGGGAAGAAGACTTGGACTGTTTACAGGCCAACAGAACTCCCGTAAAGGCCTGTTGGACACCTGCCTTGTCCCTTCCAGCATAATGACTTTTAGAGTGAGCTGTCCCAGCTTGTGTGGGCCGGCTCTGAGGAGAAGCACCAGTTGGTCCCACGCTGCTGTGCCCACTGGCAGGATATAGCCCCCCCCCCCCCCCCTCCCCCTCTTTCTTTATCTCTCCGCTCAGAGGCCTGCCGTTAAAAGCCGAGTGCAGCTGACATGGTGCCCAAGCACGCCACAGCAATCAATGGCTGTTGCCCACGCCTCTCTCTGTCTCTCTGTCTCTCTCCCTTCTGCAGTATGTATCCTCTCTCGCTCTCCGCCTCCTCTCTCTGGTCTCTCCTGTTTGCGCTCTCTTCATCTGTATCCCTCTTTCTTTTTCTCTCCCCCCCCCCCCCCCCCCTCTCTGTCTCGCTGAGCGGCGCTGACTCTAGAGAAAGAGCCTCTGTTCAGCACCAACACACACTGCTCATGTCCCTGTGAGGCTGTTTGTTGTCCAGTTGTGAGAGGGGAGGAGGGAGGAGAGCCCACGAAAACAAGCTCCCTCTTCAGCCCAGATAAGGGCTCATTCTGCCGGCCGTATAGGGCCAGGCCTGTGTGGGAGATGAAGCTTGGCTGGTGTCAGGGTACTGTCTGGAGCGCCTCTCACAGTTGGGCTTGTTAAGAATCAGTGGCATCTCTCTGGTTCTGGGACTGGATGCTTCCTGTGTTTTGGATTGGAGCCGGTTGTCCTGAATGCACATTGGCATGGTGGGGGGATACTGCTCGATGGCTGTTCTTGGACCTGTAATAAACCCTGGATGCTCTTTGTCCTTGCAGAACAACTCGATATCCCCCTCGGACAGCCTGCGCACGGCCAGCGAGAAACACCGCAGCTCCTCCGACTACAACATGGACTCCAAGAAACGCAAAGTGGAGGAGAAGGACAGCATGAGTCGATACGTACGTCCCCCACCAACACACAGGCCATGACCACGAGCCCCGCGACCCAGGTGATGGAAGTCCGATCTCTTGACCCCTGTCCCCTTTCTACCCTCCCACAGGACAGCGACGGCGATAAGAGCGATGACCTGGTCGTCGACGTGTCCAATGAGGTGAGGGCGCCACTTGATTAGTTGGGGGGGGGCGGGGGTCCACCTGAAGATGTCAGTGTTTAGTGCACCACGTCAAGCTAACAGCCGTGTAGTCACCCCGTCGTGTGTCTGTCTCTCCCCCCCCCTCCCCAGGACCCCGCCACCCCACGGGCCAGCCCCGCCCACTCGCCCCCGGAGAACGGCATCGACAAACCGCGGCCCCCGAAGAAAGACACGCCCACCAGCCCGGCGTCTGTGGCGTCCTCTGGCAGCACACCGTCCTCCAAGACCAAAGAGCACAGCCAAGTACATGCAGCTCCCCAGCACTGGGTTACTACTGGGGGGGGGGGGGGGGGGGGGGGGGGGGGGGGGGGAAGAGGGCGTGGTGCAAATCTGGGACAGCCAACCAAGGCCCTTCAGTGGCTTTAGTGGTGACTGTCTGTTCCCTCGGCTGCGTTTTAAGTACATGACTAACCGTCAGGGATAATAATGTCCTGCAGCAGGATCAGCCAGGTTCTCTCTTAATAGCTCAGTGTATTTAACTATTCCAGGATTTCCCCCCGCCCCCCCTTAGAAAAAAGATTAAATCAAAGGCAGCAAGGGATGAGGGGAAAAAAAATCTCTATTGTAGAAGTAATAGGGTTTGGAATAAATAGCAGTTTAGAGCTCTGCAGGCCTTGTCAGAGATGGGATTAAGTGCAGTTTGTGTCTGGATTTTGGTTTGTGACTCTCTCTCTCTCTCTCTCTCTCTCTCTCTCTCTCTCTCTCTCTCTCTCTCTCTCTCTCTCTCTCTGTCTCTGTCTCTGTCTCTGTCTCTGTCTCTGTCTCTGTCTCTGTCTCTCTCTCTCTGTCTGTGTGTACAGAATGACAAGTCGTCAACGCCTGGTCTCAAGTCCAACACGCCCACCCCCCGCAGCGAGGGCCCCACCCCTGGCACCAGCACCACCCCTGGGCTGCGGCCCATCCTGGGCAAGCCCACGGGCATGGAGGCTCTGGGTTAGTGCTCTCTCACACCCGGCCAAGGCCAAGAGCTCTGCTGGCAGCCTCGTTTCCGTCTCATGCGTTTGTGGCTGCCACTCGGTATTGGACTGACCCCCCCCCCCTCTCCCACCCTCTTCTCTCTCGCCAGCTGCCCCTGCTCTGCGGACGCCCCTGTCCATCGCAGGCTCCTACCCGACCCCCTTCGCCATGATGGGCCACCCGGACATGAACGGCGGTCTGACCAGCCCGTATGCAGGCCTCCACATCTCCCCTCAGATGAGCGCCGCCGCTGCCGCCGCCTACGGACGATCGCCAATGGTAACCTGCCCCGCCCCGCCCGCCCCCCTCCCTCCCATCCTCTCCTCCTGCACACCTTGTACACTTCTCTGGGCTTCCGTGCGTCGCCGTGTTAGAGGTGAGACGTGTGGGCGGCTGACGGCAGCTGTGCTCTCTTCTGTCTTCCAGGGCTTCGATCCGCACACCCACATGAGAGCTCCCGGCCTGCCAGCCAGCCTCACCTCCATCTCTGGGGGCAAGCCGTAAGTGTTCCCCCCTCTCCTGGGGCCCCTGCATGTCTCACCCTCTCTCTCTCGGTCTCAGTCCCGTGTCCCCTGTCTGCCAGCTGAAGGCCTCTCTCTCCTCTCTCTCCTGTCTCCAGGGCCTACTCCTTCCACGTCAGCGCCGACGGGCAGATGCAGCCCGTGCCCTTCCCCCCCGACGCCCTGATTGGCCCGGGCATCCCGCGCCACGCTCGCCAGATCAACACGCTCAGCCACGGCGAGGTGGTGTGTGCCGTCACCATCAGCAACCCCACGCGCCACGTCTACACGGGGGGCAAGGGCTGCGTCAAGATCTGGGACATCAGCCAGCCGGGCAGCAAGAGTCCCGTGTCCCAGCTGGACTGCCTGGTGAGGAGCTTCACCGCATGCCTCGAGACAGGCTGGAGAGGATATGGAAGAACCCCACTATCTATGCCCAGACCTCCATGTACCTGTATTGATTTCCCCCCACCCACTGCCCTCCCCTCTGCCACAGAACCGGGATAACTACATCCGCTCCTGCAAGCTGCTGCCAGACGGCCGCACATTGATCGTGGGCGGGGAGGCCAGCACGCTGACCATCTGGGACCTGGCCTCCCAGACGCCGCGCATCAAGGCAGAGCTCACCTCCTCCGCCCCGGCCTGCTACGCCCTGGCCATCAGCCCCGACGCCAAGGTCTGCTTCTCCTGCTGCTCCGACGGCAACATCGCCGTCTGGGACCTCCACAACCAGACCCTGGTCAGGTGGGTCCCACAACTCCTCCCCCCCCCCCCCCCCCCCTCCACAGAGGAGCATTGCTATGAAGGCTTCACGCTGGACTGATGGAGCGCAGAGTTTTCACGGGTGATGTTTGTGAGCATGTAAAGAGGCTTCCCTCCCTCTCTCTCGCTCTATCTCTCTCTCCCTCTCTTGCCCCCCCTCTCTCCCTCTCTCGCTCTCTCCCTGTCTCTCTCTCTCTCTCTGTGTCACAGGCAGTTCCAGGGCCACACAGACGGTGCTAGCTGCATCGACATCTCCCATGACGGCACCAAGCTGTGGACCGGCGGCTTGGATAACACAGTGCGCTCCTGGGACCTGAGAGAGGGCAGGCAGCTGCAGCAGCACGACTTCACCTCCCAGGTACGGGTCGTCCCCGTCCCCACACACACACAACAATAGTCCATCCCGCTCAATAACGTCTGTCCCATTGACCAGATCTTCTCCCTGGGTTACTGTCCGACGGGCGAGTGGCTGGCGGTGGGGATGGAGAGCAGCAACGTGGAGGTGCTCCACCACACCAAGCCTGACAAGTACCAGCTGCACCTGCACGAGAGCTGCGTCCTCTCCCTCAAGTTTGCCTACTGCGGTGAGGACTGGCACAGCCCCCCCCCCCCCCCCCCCCCCCCCCCTAGTTGCTGTTTGTTGTTTTGCTTCAGTGTCTTCTTCCTGTAAAGGTCACTGGAGGCAGTGCAGCTCTTAGATCCATTACCGTGCCAAGGTGGCCTGATGATGTTCTGTGTTCTGTCCTCTCCAGGTAAATGGTTCGTGAGCACTGGGAAGGACAACCTGTTGAACGCTTGGAGGACTCCTTACGGCGCCAGCATATTCCAGGTATGCAGATCGATCCAGTCTGTCTGTGGATGCAGACAGGCTCAAGCCCGGGGCCCAGATAGTCTCTGTGAGGAAGGGCAGGGCGACCGCTGCCCTGACAGGCCCTGTGCTATCAGTGAAAACCCAACCTGAAATATTGACCAGACGAGTTCAGTTTGAGGAGGACAATCAGGGCGGAGATTGGATGTCATTACAATCTAACATAGCCTTGCAGTCAGCGTTTAACTTAATACTTATGGAGCATGCTCAGGTCTTAAAGGTCCCATGACAAGAACATTTCACTTGAGGAGGTTATTTAACATTAATATGAGTTTCCCTAGCCTGCCTTTGGTCCCCCAGTGGCTAGACAGTTTGATAGGTGTAAACCAAGCCCTGGGTATTCTTCTCCACCTTTTGAGAAAATGAGCTCAAACGCTCCGATTTGAAAATGTTCCTCTTATGTCGTCATAAGGAGGAAAGGTTACCCTCCCCTTTCTCCGCTTTGCCCGCCCAGAGAATTGGGCCCGCCAATGAGAAAATGAGCTAAGACCGTGCAAGCGCGATATTGGTTTCTCCTCGAGACATCATGGCTCGCAAACGACCGAAGCATGGCAGTTAGCCCCGCCTCTCTCCTCCTCATGGCATTTCAAACTACAGACACAGAAATGGCACGTCCCGAGTAGAGCTCATTGTGGGACTGCTCGTAGTGGCTGTAATTCTGCACCATGGCTGAATTTCGGAAGACTTCAGATACAATATTAGGGGACCACTAAGGCCTATATGCATCCAAAAACAGCATGCCATGGGTCCTTTGAGAAAAGGTTGAATCCCATCTAAAGCTTTTCTCCCTGTTTCAGTCCAAGGAATCCTCCTCAGTCCTCAGCTGCGACATCTCAGCGGACGACAAGTACATTGTGACGGGCTCCGGTGACAAGAAGGCTACAGTGTACGAGGTGATTTACTAGATGGAAGCTGCCGAGGACTGGAGCGCATCCTGCTCAGGAACAGGACCCCCCCCATCTACCCCCTCCTCACAGACAGCATGGATGTGGCCTGCAGCCCCCTGGGTGAACTGGCGGGAGACGGGGCTTGGCTGGGCTGGACTGGACTGGACCAGACTGCACATCTATGGCCCAGGATAGCTGTGTTCTCCGCCCCTGTTCTCCGTCACTCATGCGATTAACACAGCTCCCAAGGCACTAGTGAAGAAAATATTGTCTCACTGTTTTCTGTTTATTGGATTTTTATTGTTGTTGTTGTTTTTGAGGGTGTGTGTCTTTTTGAACACGGCGGGACAGATCCGTGACGTAACGAGCGGCGGCTCTCTGCTCTTCAGCTTCTCTCTGGAGGTCCTGTGAAAAGTGTACATAATGGAGTAATAAAAGGCCTTTTATAGATTTATATTTTGGTGTCCAGTTACGCTTGTGATGGTTCTTTCTTGTTCTCTCCCTGATTCTCGGTTCTCCCTCTGGGGGATGGAAATTAGATTAGGACTTTGTAAAAGGATATTCTATTTCAGTTTTTTTTTCTTTTTTTTTTTTTCAAGTTCGTTTTCTAGGCTGACCTTTTCGGAAATCTAATTTGGATTTTTCTCCCTGGAAAAAACACGTTTTTGCTTATTAGAACACGTAACCGGGACATTTGAATAGATTCTCTGGATTGTAACCGTGGGGAACTCTGGGAAATGCCCATGTCTTCAGACTGAACCATCGGAGAAGCAGAAATCCTGGACCAGGAAGGGGTGGAGGAGAAACCTGTCACTTATCTGTGTCCAACAGCCCTGGTCCAATCAAATGAATCCTAGAGAAAAAAAAGGACACCAAGGAACACAGCTGCTAGATTGACTGTAAAAATGGTGCTTCTCTGCACAAGCAGCCCTCTGGGAGATCATTGGTGTGCTTTGGGTGGGGGAGGGGGCGGGGGGGGGAGGATCTATGCTCTCAATTGACTGTCCAATAACCTGCTTGTGCAAATTGTTCTGTGCTCACCATGGCTTCATCCCAAGTCATCAGTCTTTTAATAGTTTGATTAGCTGTCTTGACTGACTGTACGGTAACTGATATGCAAAGGTTACACTGAAGTAGTCAAACCAGTCTAACAACTTTGTTCCTGTTTGATATGCTCTGTTTACTTTTTCCACTTCATGATGCGCCTGTGTCCCGGCCTCTCGTGGGCCGGCTTGAACGATCTCTTATTCGTAGACACATCAGATCATGTATCAAACTGTCATCATCACTGAGGATATGTACAGTTGTTGATATTTCAATAAACTGTTTTTGATATAAAAAAAAAAGACTTTCTCTTCAGAAACGGTCTCTAGCATCTCCGGTACTACAATTTGTCTTTTGTTAGCTTCTTCAAACACACAAACACGAGCATGCAACACGGTATGACCGGTTTGGATGATAATCTGCACTTTACATCAGCCTCAGAGAAGCTAGTATGTTTAAAAAACAAGCCGGCGTCGTGGGTGACTGCATGAGTCACCTGTCATAGACCAGTTACAGAGGACGCGCCCTGTGTTGTGTGTCCACAGAGCTAAACGGTTCCGCTTCACTCCGTTCCCTTGAAAACAGGAAACATCTCCAGTAGCTCTGCAGAAGGACCTGGCTCCAGCGCTGACTCACAGACATGCTGAGGTTACATGGAAGTGAAGCAGTAAATGGCTGTAAGTGCATCCAGAAACATGCAAACCTCCTGGGGTGAGCAGAGGACAGGGGGAGCACAGGAGGAACCTCCCAGGGCTTTAGAGCTCTTCTGGTTCTGGTTGAGGGACAGAGCCTTCCTGGCACTTAATGGAGCGTCTCCATTAATATTTGAGGTTTGAACTTTATATAACTTTAAAAATGTCACTGGCGGAGGTGAAATTACTGTCAGCCGTCATGATGCCGGTGCTTTCCTCACCTGCTCACCGGCAGCTCGGAATGCCTCGGCGTAATGGCATTAATATTAAACTCGCGCCTTGTTCTGAGGGGAACGGTAACGATTAAAAAGAAACCCGTACATGGAAAGAAGAAAACAGCGCTCTTCAGTTCTCGAGTGGCCTTTTGGCGGTTGAGTACTTTAGGGTGGGTTGAGATGAATGCCCCTGTCCCTCCACTCGGGCTCTTAAGGTCCCTCTATGAGCTCCTCGCGCTGGCGGCCTCTTCAGGGATGTTGTTGTTGGATTATAAAAGCTGGACCGGATGCTTTCAGCATGGAGGCTGCTGCCGTGCTCTGCTCTCACGGGTTCGTTTGTTACAGACTTTAGTCTTTCTTCCCCCCCCCCGACCCCCCCACATCTCTGAAGTGGGCCCTTCCTGAGTGCCCCGGTCGTCAGCCTTCGCCGCCCAGGCCGAGCTTTTTTCTTCTTCACTTAATCAAACAGTGGAATATCTGGAGATGAAAGGTTGGCGCTTTGGAGAGCCTCCGTAGCCGGACACTGAGGAGGTCATTGTATAGCCGTCTGCGGGTCTGCATTGGAGTGGAGAGCTTTCATCGGGCTCTCGTGTGAAGGCCCACGGCAGTCTGCTCTTTTTAGGAGACGTGTTCTCAAGGATTAAGAGTGGCCCAAGAGGTTTACAGCCAAGAAGAACCCCAGACCAGGGAGATCTCATTTGGCACTCTTATGAACCACGGCGCATGGCACCTCCTTACTTGTCGCGTTGTGTCTTATCTCGCTGAAGTGCACTCCCGTGTCTGTCGACGTCTCGGTGTTCTTGATTGTGCGAGCTAGGAATGGATCCCCGTCCACCCGAATTCTGGCAGGTTCGTTTGGATGATGGAATCTCTTCCACCCAATAAACACAGAAAGGGGGGTGGGGGGGGGGTTCAATAGAGAGGGACTGGCACTGAAATGCAGAATCATAATCCCCTAATCACCTGAGTATTGCCAGTCCCTGGGTTTTTTTTAAAATCTGCAATGGATGTGAAAGCCCCCAGTGCCTAGTGATTACAGCGTTTGATCTGGGTAATAATGTCTTTACTGTTGCCCTGCCTGGGGCCTGGAGGCAGTGCAGCTCTAATCCACAGTGCAGCTCTAATCCACAGTGCATTCTAGTGGAATCGCATTACACAAAGACCACCAGGGTTCTTCCTCCTCTGGAGGGGGAGGGGGAGGGCGTCGTCATGGAAACGGACAGATCCTCTGTCTCCCTCTCTATCCCTTCCCTCTCCTTCTCTCCATCGAACTCTCCTCATCTTTCTCCTTTCCCTCCCCCTCTCCTCCTCTCTCTCTCACTCACTCTCCCGGCATAGATAAGCAGAGGACAGGTTCTGTGTTTACCTTCTCCAAGCCCTCCAATCCCTGAGCAGGCTGAGCCCTGATAACACGGGCCCTGTACAGCAGGCGGGCCACTGACAGGAGATAAGCAGCACACCAGAGCAGAGCAGTCATCACCCCTGTCCAGGATGAACACACCCGGGAGCCCACGACTCATTTGGATTAGGACCGGATTGTTGCTGCCGCCATAGCTGCTGCTGCTGCTGCTGCTGCCTCAGTGTTCAGACTACTGATGTTCACAAGACCTTTTACATGGAGACTTGATGTTGTTCGCCCAGATGAGCTCCAGGGAGCTCGGGCAAAGGGCAGAGGAATGGACATGCTAGCGAGGCACAGGACTTCACTGGTCAGGTCAGGCCCCTGACGTGTGGTAGTATGGATGACACAGGAACATTCCTTCTGTGTCTGGTCACTTCTGGCAAAACAGAGGCCCATACATACTACATTATTACATTATAACAAGGTTACACAACACCACTCTGCCTCTCTGGATAAAACCATCTTCGACAAATGAGTTTAAGATAAAGGTCCGTGTACTGTCCTTTGTATTCATTCCGAGAAGTTTCTGAATCGCAGTAATTGAATATCAAGAGTAATTAGATTTGTGTGATACTTATGCCCTGAGAAACGAACAGCACGCTCTCTGATGTTAAGATCAAGACATGTGCCGTTTTGTTATGTGCATTAAACTAACATGTTAATGATATGTTCACCCATTCTTTGATTTGGGCACAGCTGGAGGTCTAAAAGCTACAAGACTAATTACAGAAGGAAATGTGTATTGTTTAAATGTTTGGAGCAAGAATCTTCCTTTTTCTTTCCCTTATGTCTACATGCGGACACATAAAAGGCAACAAAAATTGTGTTCAAAGTACCTTCAGGTTATTAAGCCTTATTAGGTGGTTTTGTTCAGCAAGCAACCAGCTTTTCTCGAATAGCCCTTTGTCTCTACATGCCTCGGTGACAGTATGGAGGTGACATGAGACAACCTGTTCTTATCCTTCGGCTGTGATTCAGGCAACTCAGCCTTCTGAAGGAAACACTGGGCCTCTCCCTTCATACAAAGAGATCAATTCTCAATTTGCGATGTTAGCCTAGGGCCTCCTAGTTGTCATTGGTCTAGTGCAGACAGCCCGCTGTGTGAAGGGTTATGCTTTGATCAGAAGATTGCCCATCATTGTCTCCGGGCTTCTAGGGACCTCTTGAACATAGGAGTAGATGGAGTGGGTGTGTGATCTTGAACCTGAAGGGCTCACCCCAAATACTCTGTTGTGAGACTAAGTGCTGTCCTCATCCACACAGTAAAATACTTACTTTCGGTGAAGCTACAATTCTTACTATACTGCTTGAGGTTCAGTCTAGTTTTTTCAAGAATACATTTGTTAGTGTGCCCGACGTTAAGTAATGTGTTCAAGTGCTAATTATTGCATTTTTTGATCGTTACGGACATAAATATACAAAGTAAAATTGCTAACATTCAAAACAAACATTTTCAAGCTTGTAGATTGATGTTCCCTTTTTTCTTCATCCTCCATTTTCAGTGAAGCCACCTGTCTAGGAATAGCATTTTCTGGCTGAGGTAAAAAAAAAATGTATATCCATGTCCTGTTTTGGTGCAATGATGCATTTGTCATTCCAAGTGTTCCCACTGAGTCTGACTAGAGCTGAATCATGTTAGATTGGAAAGACAGAGGGGCAATCTTTCAAATGGATCTCTTTTCGAAAATGTATTATGACATAATCATGTTTTCTCTCTAAAAGCCCATGGGAGGCCTGCCTGTCAGATTGCACCCCCCTCTGCTGCCGGCCGGCCGGCCTGCCTGCCTGCATGCCTGGCTGGCTGGCTGGCCTGAACAAAAACAGCAGTTGTGTGTTAATAGAACCCAGAGGCACTCTGAAACCTTAGCCATTCTGCTTTCCGCTCTCAGCCAGGAGATTAAAGTCAGGGAAACATTACTGGAGGCTGGATAATTGCCCCTGTGTCTCCAGAAGACAAAGGCAACGCTCTGGCAATTCCCTCGGCAAATCGTCAAGAGAAGCTCAAGGATCCTTCAAGGCTGCAGCAAATTGTACAGTCCTGTCTAACAAACTACCAATCTCTGGATATTATGAGGCTCCTATACATCCTCAGCCATAATGACAGCTTGCACTGCAATAATGGAGTGCAGGAACAAGATTATATTTTTGGGGGGTGTCTGAACACAGTTCCAATAGAAAAATTGCTGTCTTGTTGCCTAGTCGTCTTGGCTTTTCATTTTCCCCCCTCTGTTCCAATTTGTATTTTGATTTATTCTAGTATGGTATTTTTTTTTCTTTTCATTTTTATTCAGAGCTGAGTGCTGGCTGCTGCCAGCACCAGATGATTGCAACCTTTCTCATGAGGACCACTTGATCCCCTGGCTGAAAAATAAAACTGCAAGCAGTTAATGAGTTGCCATCCATGCCTAGTGTTAAGGGCGTCTACAAATTAACAGAGGCTTTTGTCATGGCTACCCTTCCCTCCCTCGCTCTCACTGGCTCTCACCCCTCCCCCCCCTTTATCGCCTGCCCCCCCCCCTCTCTCTCTCTCCCTCTCTCTCTCTCTCTCTCTCTCTCTCTCTCTCTCCACTATGCTCTCTCTCTCTCTCCCTCCACTATGCTCTCCTCTCTCTCTCTTTCTCCACTATGCTCTCTCTCTCTCTCCACTATGCTCTCTCTCTATCTCTCCACTATGCTCTCTCTCTCTCTCTCTCCACTATGCTCTCTCTCTCTTTCTCTACCTGCCTGTTTCATGCTCCAGTACGTCTGTGTCAGGGGCAGGGTTTTCTGGCTTTGGCTCAAAGCAGCAGTCATTGTCAGGGTTGTTCATGTTTAGAATTAGCCATTTAATGAGAACAAAAGACATTAAGGGCTGGTTTAAGCCTAATGAGACGGCTGTGAAATTAACGGGCCTCGTCAATGGAAACAAACAAAATGCTTCAGCGTGTTGTTCAGGAGCAGTGCTCTGACAAAGCTTTTGACACAATGATGAATAGCAGGTCAGAAGAGACCATCTGTGCTTTCTTAAACCCCTGCAGGAGGGGGTGGAATGCAGCCTGGCTCGAAGAGGTGGTGATAAAGGAGAAAGAGAGAGACGGGAAAGTGGGAGACAGAAGCAGGGATGGAGAGAGAGGAGAAGGGGGGAGAAAAAAAAAATAAGCAGTGAAAAAGCCCAATTTCACCAGCTTTATTCATCGCCCTTCAGCATGATACCGCTGTCTAACCATGGTTACAAAGGAAATAAAAAACACTTGCATTAGCATGTGAAAGGCACTGGGACTCTGACTATGCGTCCAGAAAGCCAAAGAGCTCTGATTTCAAGGGATATTTAACCTCTATTCAGACAGCAACAAAGGCCTGGCTGTCGCACTGAAAGCCGCGGTTCAGGCTGATTGGGGCTGGGGAGGGATAAAAAGGGGGGCTGGGGGGGAGGGGGGGGGGGGGCAGGATCACAGACCTCATTTGTTCCCCCTCTTTACTTTAGCTTGTCTCTATTCCCATTGAAGAGCAGTGTTTCCTCCATCTTTCCCCTCCTTCCCCACTGTTGTAAATGTATGACCCCTGGAAGAAATTGGATGGGGAGGAGGGACAGGGGCAGCCCAGAGAGGAGTAATATGTCTCTATGATGTGCAGTGACCTTTATTTACTAAGCACTGAGCAATATCATTATTCATGTTGTGGCTGCTCCTTGCTTGCCTCTTTCCCTGTTTAATGCCTGGGAGCTGTGAATGGGATGGCCTTGCTTATCTCCATATTCAGCATTGTCAGGAAATCAGCCCATGCCCCTGCCACATGCCCCTGCCCCTGCCCCTGCCCCAGCCTCATCCCCTGTTCTGGCCGTGCCCTCAGACAGCCCCTGCCCTAGCCCCTGCCCCTGCCCCAGCCTCATCCCCTGTTCTGGCCGTGCCCTCAGACAGCCCCTGCCCCTGCCCCAGCCCCTGCCCCAGCCTCATCCCCTGTTCTGGCCGTGCCCTCAGACAGCCCCTGCCCCAGCCCCTGCCCCTGCCCCAGCCTCATCCCCTGTTCTGGCCGTGCCCTCAGACAGCCCACCCATGCTGGTTCCCCGGCCCCTGCCCCCACTGTTTATGTATCATGCATAAAATGTTTGCTTTTCTTCACTGATCAAATAAACAGACCATGTCTTTTGGGGAGGGAGGCTGGAGGAGCGGTGTCTGGGTGTTGTTTAGCTTTCTGGGTGGAGATAAGGAATTGTTTGGTGGGGTACAGAGGAACGAGAGTGATTTAGGTCAGCTAATCTGATTTACAGAGATATGGTCTGACCGTTGCAGGGAGCAGTAATTACATAGAGGGATTAGAAGCCCCCCCTCAGAGCTCCTAGCCTACTGAGAGGAGGGGTGGAGAGGATAGAGGGGTGGAGAGGATAGAGGGGTGGAGAGGATAGAAGGGTGGAGAGGATAGAGGGGCGGAGAGGATAGAGGGGTGGAGAAGATAGAGGGGTGGAGAGGATAGAGGGGTGGAGAGGATAGAAGGGTGGAGAGGAAAGAGGGGCGGAGAGGATAGAGGGGTGGAGCGGATGAGGATGAAGTGGTCTCTCAGGAAGTGGTAGTATGTTTCAGCAACAACAGCCTCCTGGGTTGCTTTAAGTAGCCTGTGAGGCTCGACGGATAAAACATGGCTGGGATTGCTCTGACAACAGTGGAAGCACTTTGTCAATTGGTCTAGTATTGGCAAGAGATCCCATCTGGTGCTTCCTAAACTTAACGTGTGGTGCTTTCCTCAGAATCAATCCATTCCCTGTGTGTGGCCAAATACTACAGCACTGTGGGCTGGCTGGTTGGTGGTAATGTGACACACCAGCTGATGGTCTCTGAGTCTCTGAATGAGGTGGCCAAGTAGATCAGCTTCCTCTTGGAACACATCCACACTTTCAAATTGAATGGTCCCCTTCCCTCCATGGCTTACACTGTATCTCCAACAGATAAACTGTAATCACTGTTATTTCATGAGTGTTGATCCATTTCAGCTTCAGGCTAACAAGATGTTCAATTCTCCTGTCAGTGCTGTTTTTGCTGTCCGGTACCCCAGTAGTGGATATTTCTGCTGTGATGGTTTCCTCTCCTTCTTTTTCTTTCTTTCTTTCTTTTTTTAAAAGCACAGCTGAATAATTGGACTGTCAGAGCCATCTCTTCATCCACAGGAATGACTTGCATGCTTGGCTGCTGTTTCTAAAGTGTGCTTGGCTAATCCACTCATTGCTTTGTGCATTCAGTGCTGTGAACCATAGGGCGCCCGCTTGGATGCTTGTGCATAACTTACTGCCACGGAACATAAAGTGCTGGGAGGATTTTCCTTAACGATCGCCAAAGCTTTAAACGCTTCTGCTTCAACGGTCAATACTGCTCAGCCCATTCAATTATTCAGCGGCCCGTCCCTCATTAACAAAATCCCAACCTTGACATGGCTGCCCTATTTCTCTCCCTTGGCAGACTCTCAACAACCCTGTTTGCCCTGATATTGGCTGTGAAATCCATGCATATTGATAAGTTGTTTGCAGTGTAATTGAAAATGTCAGTTATGAGGCCCACGTAGGGAAAGGTCGACACCAACAGTAAAAGCTGACAAGCTGATGTGGAGACTAGAGAGAGAGAGAGAGCGAGAGAGCGAGAGAGAGAGCGTGAGAGAGAGAGAGAGAGAGAGAGAGAGAGAGAGAGACAGAGAGAGAGAGAGAGAGAGAGAGAGAGAGAGAGAGACCGATAGATAAATAATGTCTTTATAGACTCCTCAACCTCACTGTAAATTATAATTAAAAAGGTAATACAAAGCAGCATCTTTTTTCTTTTTTTTTTTATACCAGCCTCAGGCAATCTTCATGCATGACACATTACCCTGTTGTAATGTGGTTTATGGATTGGTCGCTGGTCACTTGATTGAAATTCTAATCGCTTTCCAAAGGTCAAATTGTTCATCATTCATAACACATGCTGTTGGCAAACATCCATGGCTGGAGCTTTCTATAAAGCTTATGAATATGGTGACCCATGACCTCATGGAGCAGACCTAACGTCAGACGTCTCGGGAGGCCCACGCCTCGCACTGTAGGCCTGGCTGTTGTGGATGTGCAGTGGTGATGTGTCAGTCCTGCCCACCTCAGCCAACTTCTGTAATCTTATTTACAGGGGCTGACTCCAGGGTTAAAGTGCTCACCAGTAGTTTTACATAAACAAAGATTTGAACCTCAATCCCCAAGGGCCTCCATTGCAGGCAAGCCCCCGTCCGCATCGTAACCCCCCTCCCGCCCCCACCCGCCTTTCCCGTTGGCTGAGTGGTGACTGCCTGCTGGCTTTTTAATCGATTGCTAATGGGTTCAATTCCATCGTGGAGGAGCTGCCTGGAACCTGGCCCTGAGACTGAATGAAGCGGAAATACCATTTGCGGCTTTATGAGGCGTTTTACTGCAGCGCGAGACCCCTATTCGGCATGCTTCATGGCGCAGCGGAGGCTTAGTGTACCGCTGCTTGATGGTTTTTCTTATTCAGGGCTCTGGTGCTTTTCTCTCACTGCTCTTCGTAGACAGTGGGCCTGACAGCGCAGAGATCCATTCAGTCTAGAGCTAAATACCACTTATTTTCTGAATTCCAAACGTTTTGGGAGTATCGTGTGATTACTAAAAGAAAATGCATGCTTTCATACTCTTCTAAACCCGTGCGTGAACTGGATGACGAAATCTCAAGCGAGAATGAGAGAGAAGAGATTGCTGCAGAAACACTGCGATATGGTTTTGTGTTGTTATGTATCCAAAGTATAAATGTTGCAGTGAGGGGAGGGTTTTGCATCGACCTCTGTACCCACGGGCTCTCTGATCTGCCCAAATATCTGGAGTCCTCCTGAGTTTTCTCTGGCTGAAATGCAAAGCTAAGCAGCCTACACTGCTCTACATTTCAGAGGCATTCCCAGCAGACATGTGCTCTTTGAAGCATTTCTGGGCCAGGGATGCAAGCCTTGTTTGTTCAGTGCTTCTTGAGAAAAAGAAAATAGAGGATTTTTTTTTTTTTTTTTTGGTACAGCGAAGTGTTACATTTTTTGACATCACAGCGGAATTCCCTGTGTTACAGCATTTGCTGCCAGATGCCTCGATAGAATCACCCACGTCAAACAGGAAGAGAAATTAATGCTTCATTGAACTAGAGCTTAGCTTAGCAGTGTAGGGGAGGGAGGGAGGGAGGGAGGGATGGAGGAGGGAGGAAGGAGGGAGGGAGGACGTGCCTGTGGGTGTCAGCTCCCTGACAGCGGTTTATTCCCAGCCCTCAGTGTTTAAGCACTTTCTTAGAAGTGGTGTGAATAATTAGTGAGGCTGCCCCAGATCCCCTCATCAATGGAAATCGAATCATCCAAAGGACCCAAGCCAAGGAGAGCGTCATCACAGAAACTGACAGGTAGCCAACCAGTAGGGTCTGAAACAGATGTTTGTGTTTGTTCTTTCAGGCGCATCTCCCCACCACCAAGTCGAGTATGACAGGATTTACATTGGGGCTTTTAATCTGTGTAAGCGAACCTGTTTCGGGATGTAATTCACATGGTATGTCTTTTGATTTGGATTAGTCTGGGCAATCCTCTTACCCGTGGCTCAGTATAACTTATCACTGACAAGGCCGTCTCTTGGAACACTGCAAATCCTCATATCCACCCCTCCCAGACTCCCAACTTAATTCTAATCTATCCAAATCTGATCTGAGACTTTGACTTCCCAATACCTCTTGAAAGGCAGAGCTCACACTGCAGTTCATGTTAAGGCTTTGGATGACATCAATTGAGGTTAGGGATTTCCAAAGCGATCTTATGTCTGACGCAAGGTTGGGGAGGGATTGGTGAGTGGGCAGTAGTCGCTGCCTTGGCTTGTACATCTGTGTTTGTGGGTACATCAAATCATTGTTTCGATAACAGCTTTTAATTCGTGTCAACAGCGATGGGTTGTCATTCATCATTAAGATCATGTCAGACCTCATGAGGTTGTTGTTGGAATTCTACAGATCATACTATTTTACTTATTAGATCAATCTGAGCCTGTGTTGCTGTTTTCGGGGGCAGCCACTGAGGTATCCAGGTTTGGGCCCTAAGTGTGTGTCCCCTTATTAATGCAGTTCAAGAAGATTTAGAATTAATCTGTTGCATATAAAACTTTTTCAAACATTACAGACTTCCCTTGATGTTGTGCTTTGACATGGAAATACCATGAAATATTTAAATCCGTGAGTCATTTTCCTGATCCTTTAAGGTTCTTTATAATTCAATAAACAGGATTAAAAGCAGAGCAGGCATGCTCCACTTTTCTGTCTCAGCCGGCAGGCCACAAACGGGCTCTTATTAAACGTTGTAAGATTATGCCTTAATCTCACCGAACACATGTTGGGAGGAATAAAAGCAATTTTATTTCAGAAACCCGAGTCCTCACAGCTCACTCTATAATCCCATCTTGGCCTTCACAAGTAAATGAAAAGTCTATCTGACGTGCCAGCGCTGGTGTGAGTGTTCGTAGGCGTCCAGGAGACAGAGGGCCTACAGGGGGAGAAGCCTTTCAGAGCTCCCACTAACCCACCTGTCGAACTTCCTCCATGGCCTGCCCTACCAGACTGTTGACAAACATTCCCCTCTCCATCTGACAGGATTTGTGGCTGTGGTCCATGCTCTTGGTGAGACTGTGGTGTGAAGATGACGATAAGCCAAAGCTGTAAATCCCAGACTCAGCTGTCTTATCTGGGGTTGCTGAGCCGTGTGGCATGCCTTAATGGAGGCGGCTCACTGTCTGCACTTTAGCTGCAATCGCATTAAGATTCGGCTTCACCTTGGATGGGCTTGTTTTCTGTTTTTTCTCTGATTGAATTGAGTGAATTAACGTTTCATCGTGGATAAGCAGATCCAGTCACCCCCAAGCTATTTTATTCCTCAGCCAGGCAGTTCCTGGGAAGCTCTTCATCCGAGCAGAGATCTAATTACTATGTGACCCAATGAGTAAATGTTAGTCTGCTCTGAAAATACACACCGGATGTACAGGTCTGTATGTAGCCAGCTACATAAAACAACTTCTTATAATTATCAACTTGATGTACCTGTAGCCTACCATGGAGTCAGTCAGACTGGAGAGACTTGGGTTATATCATAATGATTACCTTGTCTGGCTGGCAACACCTCTAGAGCTGTTGTTGTGGTTCTTGTGTTATCTCTCCTCTCCCTCTCTCTCACACAAACAAACAAACACACACACACACACTCACCCCCCCAGTGACTCTCAGTCTGTTGACTCAGGTGCCTGCTCGGCACAGTGATGAACTCCTGTGCAGACTTTAACACTCCGCTGCCTCTTAGGCAAATGCCAAAACAAATCTTGTCATAATTAGCTGTAATCCTGCTCATTACCGTCTGCTTAATTATCCTATTAATAGCACTTCCTGGGAGAGCTTGTTTGCCACGCAGGCAAATGTTTGTTCCTAAATTAGCAGACAAGAAGACAGCTCCATTGTTCAAACAGCAGCTTTGACAAAGCAGAACAGGCAGGATTAACAGCAGACAGAGCAGGGCAGGCGGGCGGCGGCTCATCTCTGCTAGGCACTGACAGGGAGGCAGTGAGGATACAGGCTACAGGCTAACAACAGCACTGCTTTTCTTGGGGTCCTGCTGTGTGATTACCAGGAAGCATTGTCTAGATCACTTGCAGAAATGTAATTCCTCGAGAAAGCGATACGATTTGTTTGAATCCATACAACGTAACCGGATGAAGGGTTGTGAATGACATCAAGTGTGCGGTGAATGTTAGCTGTTTGAGATGGTATCGTGGGGCGCACTGGTTGTGCTTGTCTCATAATGAGCTGGTGATCCAGGTTTGTTCCTGGCATCTGTCACATTCCTGTGAATGGAGAACGAAGACTCCTATCCGTGTTTTTTGGAAGAAGAAAAATAACCTTTACTGGTCATGCGGTGTGACACAGACAGACGCGTTCAGGGATCCTAAATAGGATCCTGTGTGTGAGAGTCTCCTCTGACGTTGGAGCCAAGAGTATTACTACTGCACCCCACAGACAAACCCTAACCCTGGCCTCATTACATTCCAGGTAACAAGACACTAATGTAGCCTTACATGGCTCACTGTGACTTTCAAATGGAGAGTTGTGTCTGCTCCCGGCCCGTAAGGCGATAGGCTGCCGATTGGGAAGGAGTAGGTATTAGCGAATTGGATGTGTCTTGCCCAGCGACCCTCCAAGTTTCCAAACAAGGCTCCAGAGGGAAGCTTTTAAAGTAAATAATAAGCTAAGCACAGAACCAGGGCAGGCCCTACACCTCCCTTTTCAGCAGTCACATACATTATAAATGACTCTCTCTCTCTCTCTCTCTCTCTCTCTCTCTCTCTCTCTCTCTCTCTCTCTCTCTCTCTCTCTCTCTCTACTTCATGCACCAGTCTCACCCCACCCCCACATCCCTTAGCCTCCCTTCCCACACACACACACACACACACACACACACACAACACACAAACACACACACACACACACACCCTGCACAATTGGAGTAAGCAGAGCTGGTTCTGTGGGACCTTCAGCACTGTCAGGTCATTGATGTACAACACTCTGGCCTTTGTTCCTTGTACACAAACACACTTTCCACATTAATATTTCACCAGAAATGTACTCCACTCTTGTGATTTAAAGCCTTTTCTTGTTAACCATGCAGTGTTTCTGTATTGTGTTCTGAGTTATGAGGCTAACTTGTCTGTTTTGTAGACCTGAGCATTACTTCCCAGTACTGTTGCAGATAAATGATTTTGAGCAGCTCTAAAACATTGTTTTCAGTGTTACATTTCATTTAATATTCTCTGAGGCTCTATATATCACAGTTAGAATGTATGTGTATATGTACAGTGTAGATGATGTGTGTACCTTTGAATAAGCATGAAAACAGCATATTAGCATAATTTACATTATGGACCATGCGCACGAGACCCTCTGATTGTCTTTGGATGTTTTCGGAGCTGTTTGTTAGTGAGGGAACGTGCAGCGATGTGATGTTGCTCGTTTGTTCTCAAAAGACAAGGATCAATGGTATTCGCCTTGCAGGAGTGAAACATGACAGACATAACCAAAGGCTTTCATGAGAAATAAATGAATTATTCATGTCAGCTCTCTTTTGCTTTGCTTTGTTGTGTCTTGTACAGATGGGATTACAGAAGTCTAGATCTTGGAAACATATGAAAGATTAATTTTGATCTGGGACACGGCTTGGTTACAAAAGGACTAAATAATATTTGTACACTGAGCGACAGTAAAATGTGGGAGATGGATTTATGTGCAAAGGTAGGATGACCACAAGGTTCCAGCAGCCTTCTGAGGGATATAACAACCTCAAGTTAAAGATGTAGTATGAATATGGTGGGCAACTCACTGATCGACCCAAGAATGGATGTAAACATATTTTAAGTTGCATTGTAGTGTACAGACGTTTTCCCACAATGCAATGCCATCCCACTGATGTCAGAGATGAAATTAAAAGTTTTTTGCCTGAAAATCAGTTAATAGTATTCATCATCTTTTGAGGCCCCAAAAAATGATACATGATCATCTGTCATTTTTGATAAAGACTCAAACTAAGCATGAGATGGCTGTTTGGGGGGCTATGTTCTATGGCATCAGAGCCTGTCTGAAAGTGATATCACATTCCCCACACAAAAGAACTGTCCCATGATGCACCAGGAGAGCACAGAGCGGCTGTCTGGCGCCCCCCCAGATGGCAGGGCCTCTAGGGTGGTGCTGCTTGTTGTTTTTGATGAGCTGTGCATCTACAAAAGCACAACATCTGGAGCTACCATGTGGCCCCTCCATTTGGCCAGCCCCATGCCTTCCCGTGCCAGATGCACCCAAACAACTGTGAGCTAAACAGGATGAATCATTCATCGAGGAGAGAGAAGGCACAGCTCACGCCAGGGACCTGCCAGACACTTTGATTGGAAGTGGAAAAAAAACGATGAATATGCACGAGGCATTAAGCCAGCTCATGGGGGCTGATTTGTCAAATTGAGTGTATTTCCCCCAAATGGAGAAACAACCTGAGGGTTTTCTTATTATAAAGGAGAGAAAAAAAACGTGCCATCAAACTCCATTATTAAGCAACTCTACAATAATTATTAAGAATATCATCACTATTAAGTACTGCCTAATGAGGTGCCGGATGAGTGTGTGTGTGTGTACTGAGCATTCTGATGTCTCTCTGTCAGGGAAGGGAAGACAGATATTTAGAGAGCAGAGGGATTCACACCTGTTCTCTGAATCAATTAGATCAAGCTTAATTATAGTCCAGATTGCAACGATGTGCTTTACACATTATATCAAATCATTGTGGCATAGATGTGGTGTTGGAACAGCTGAAGAAGCCAGAGGAAAATAAGTCACTGGGAGTTAAAGGGAGGCATGACATACCGCTACTTTATCTTTGACAGTTAACTACTGAATCACTCAGTTGTGGCAAGTCAACAACAATGCAATTGAGATTTTTGGGGGGATTTATTTTTCTAAAGCGACTGGGCTGACAAATAATATTTCACCTCCTTCTAGTATACATAATGTACAGTACTGTACCTTACACAAATTTGGGGTACACCAACTGTACCTGAACATGGTTGCACCCAAATTGTGGAGGCAGGGACTGTTCCCGTGAGCAGCAGAGGCTCTGCTAGAGCAGACCTTTTCAGGGCCTGTGGTCTCTGCGTTGGCACAGTTGTTGATTAACTGGTGAAAACAGAGGAAAACACATTGTTGGCTGTCGGAGGCAGAGCGAGTCGGAGAGGAACGTGTTCTCAGCACTCTGACGGCATGTTGGAGACTCAGCAGCAATGCCACTCTGCGCTAATGAGATGAGCTCTCTTTGCTAATTAACCCATCCATGAAACGCAGCACTCAATTAATCATCATACACAGCTAATTGAAAACAGATAAGGCCGACAAATGTTTAGCTCAGCTCAATGTCTTGGTAATGATTGGGACTTCTTCATTAAATCCATTATGTTGAATTGTATTTTCTTCATCGTAAACACACACTGCAAAGCTCAGTCTTTGATGGTGTTTACTTATCTTTAGTGATCACAAATTAGCTCATTTCTATATTTAAATGGAAAATGAACAGAACAAGCATACAACTTCCTTATTTATTTGTTACATAGAGAAGTATACCCAGTCTAACCACTTGCAGTCATAGCCACTCAAGCTTGGCTCCCCATCTGTGTAATTGAAGTATATAATGGTAGTTTTGTACAAATGTAGAGGCAAATTTACTCAGTCAAAATATCAGAACAATTTTGGCAACTGTGTGTAAAACGTACCCTTCCAAATCCACTCACCTTTCCCCCATGATTGAAAGACTTGCTCTGACGTTTCTCTTTTCATAAATGTATGTACTTTTCTCATATTATTTAATGTCTCTGTAGACACTAATACCATGGCTGCAGCTGACCCTACTGATGTTAACTACTGGTCAGGCAGAAGTCTGTGTTGGAAAAAATGGCAGTTTGCTGACATGCATTTATAATCCAGCCATAGACCCCCTGGCCACTAGACAAGCACGTCCCAAGCACATACACACTCATTAGATACTCACACACACACACATTAGATACTCACACGCACACACATTAGATACTCACACGCACACACATTAGATACTCACACGCACACACATTAGATACTCACACGCACACACATTAGATACTCACACGCACACACATTAGATACTCACACGCACACACATTAGATACTCACACGCACACACATTAGATACTCACACGCACACACATTAGATACTCACACGCACACACATTAGATACTCACACGCACACACATTAGATACTCACACGCACACACATTAGATACTCACACGCACACACATTAGATACTCACACGCACACACATTAGATACTCACACGCACACACATTAGATACTCACACGCACACACATTAGATACTCACACGCACACACATTAGATACTCACACGCACACACATTAGATACTCACACGCACACACATTAGATACTCACACGCACACACATTAGATACTCACACGCACACACATTAGATACTCACACGCACACACATTAGATACTCACACGCACACACATTAGATACTCACACGCACACACATTAGATACTCACACGCACACACATTAGATACTCACACGCACACACATTAGATACTCACACGCACACACATTAGATACTCACACGCACACACATTAGATACTCACACGCACACACATTAGATACTCACACGCACACACATTAGATACTCACACGCACACACATTAGATACTCACACGCACACACATTAGATACTCACACGCACACACATTAGATACTCACACGCACACACATTAGATACTCACACGCACACACATTAGATACTCACACGCACACACATTAGATACTCACACGCACACACATTAGATACTCACACGCACACACATTAGATACTCACACGCACACACATTAGATACTCACACGCACACACATTAGATACTCACACGCACACACATTAGATACTCACACGCACACACATTAGATACTCACACGCACACACATTAGATACTCACACGCACACACATTAGATACTCACACGCACACACATTAGATACTCACACGCACACACATTAGATACTCACACGCACACACATTAGATACTCACACGCACACACATTAGATACTCACACGCACACACATTAGATACTCACACGCACACACATTAGATACTCACACGCACACACATTAGATACTCACACGCACACACATAAGATACTCACACGCACACACATAAGATACTCACACGCACACACATAAGATACTCACACGCACACACATAAGATACTCACACGCACACACATTAGATACTCACACGCACACACATTAGATACTCACACGCACACACATTAGATACTCACACGCACACACATTAGATACTCACACGCACACACATTAGATACTCACACGCACACACATTAGATACTCACACGCACACACATTAGATACTCACACGCACACACATTAGATACTCACACGCACACACATTAGATACTCACACGCACACACATTAGATACTCACACGCACACACATTAGATACTCACACACACACACATTAGATACTCACACACACACACATTAGATACTCACACGCACACACATTAGATACTCATATTCAATACAGAACACTCTCCCTCTCCCCCTGCTTGTCTCCTTTTGATGGTGCTCAGACATGACTCCCTCCACAGCCTGTATCACTGAGACCTGCTCATGCGTTGATCACAAGGGGCATGACAACCATCACAATGAGAGAGCCAGCAGGAGTCCCTCCTGTCAGACACTAACAGGGGAGCCATGGAGGGAGGAGTGAGGGTTCAGACACTAACAGGGGAGCCATGGAGGGAGGGGTTCAGACAGGAAAATGACTGCCGGGGTTTCTCAGGGTCTCAGTGCTATGGCTGTGCCTCTTTAATTGGCACACACAAAGAACTTAGAGACGTACTGTGAATGAACAGGTGAAGCCAATGACGAATGAACCACGTATGGGACCAATTGGCTAGGGGCGGCAAGGGTGACATCACTTCCTGTGGCGGTTAGTTTTGGAAGTCTGTGTATTTTTGTTTTATTTACACACAATTCTTAGCATAGTGTCAGACCTCACAGTGTTTCTAGTACACAAGGGGATTTCATTGTTTTCTTGTTTAAAACAATCTGGATTATATGTTCGGACAAGCTTGCATGCCATCTATGTTCTATCCCTTGGAAGGATGTTAGAGGAATGGCATTACTGACCTTGTACTGATTCTGGTTTACTGTATCGAGGGCAGCTTTTAATTTCCCCCTTCTCTTGTTCTTCTTGGTTTCAGAGCTAAGCCGTGTGAAAAAGGATTAAAGATTATTGCTTTGAATGAGTCATCACTTCAAACCACAGATGGAGTTTACAGTTCCAAAGAGATTATTAATATTAAAAAGGGAATTTTTTTCGAAAGAAAATGACTAGGTTTTGCTCTTGTGCGCTGAATTGAAACATAGCATACAAAACACAAGGATTAGGCAAACAGAAATTTTCAAGGCCGCTGTTCTTAAATTGCCTCTTAGTATTTTCTGTTAAATAATGCATTATATTTGAAACAAACAGCTCATCCGAGATCCGGAGTGAAATCACAGGAGACTAAGGCCTCTCCGATCCCCTCAGCTTGGATGAAACAGCTCCAGAAACTTTGATCACATGATCATTATGTCTCAGGAGTTGGATGTTGCAGTTGAAAGGATAACCGTGCTACGTTACTGTGATTTATTCTCTTTTTTTATTCACTTTGATACAAGATCACAAAGCGGAGTATAATTTCAGACGTAGTGAATGTCCTGGCCAGCTCACACAGCCTAGCTCTATGTAATTAATGTAATGCCGGCTGAGTAATTCTGAAGCAGGAACAGAAAGCCATCATGGCAGAGAAACCTCATACTTCACATCTGTTTGGAAGCAAATTACTGGCCAGGTCGATGGCCAGTAAGCACATGAACAGATCAATAGCTCCACTCTGAGAGAACAATCTTTGTGTATAATGACAATGTATTGACTTTTTAATAACCGCTCATGTTTCAGCATCACTAATCACTTTTGCCTTTGCCGTAAAAAGGGATCCTTAACCCGTGTGTGTGTGTGTGTGTGTGCGTGCCTTTGTGCACACATGCTTCCCTCTCTGTTTGTGTGACCTTTTAATAAATTTAAGTGAAGATTTGACCTTTTTTTAAGTCGAATATTTCTGATACTCATGGATAAGATTCTTGTAATTCCATGATACGGTTTAATATTTAACAGCAAATAGGTGAGGCGGTGGCGAGGGGATCCTGGTCTGGTCATACAAACCTGCAGCATCTGCCAAGCCAGCTGGCAGTGATGTGCAGGTTTAGAGCACAGAGCGACTCACCGTCTGGCTGACTGCACTAAATAAATAAATGATGGGCCGTGTGATGTGCTGGTACAGACCTGCAGTAACCTGACTGGAATAGCAGGAGAGACAGCAGGCTACCACATCCCCATGCCTGGCTTCATGGGAGACATTGTGTTTGATGGAAACAAGAAAACAAGGAGAAACTGTGGAGAGACAGACAGAAAAACACCCACAATAAGTGGGTGAGGATTTCCATAAAAAGTCACAATTTGCAACTGGGGCAGCGAAGAAACCTCTGGAAAAAATAGGAAGGTTATTTGTTGCGCGAGAATAATTAACTCAGGATGTTCGAACCCCATAAACGACCTGTCAGCAACGTTGTTTTTTTTCTCTGCTCAGGAAATGTAGCTGGACAGTATGAAGCCACGAAATCCCTGCCATGGCCGCCATAACAGACTAACATCCGGCAGTATATCTTTATCTCGTTTCAACATGCAGGAGAAAGAGAGAGGAGAGGAGAGGAGAGAAAAGTGCTGTGTTAAGTGTCTTATTAAGGCTAAATGAAGGCTGGATCCGAGTAGCTGGAGCTGTCATACGGCGGCCATCATTAGAATAAGCATGAGAAGCTCTTGTCGTCGATGGAATCACATTTTAATCCCCGCCACATTATTAGTGCGGCGAGGAAGGTCAGCACTCAGGCACATTTAAGCAGGACTAAACCCCCTCGAGAGCTTATGATAATGTTCTCCTTCAATGGGAAATATTGGTCATATTTTAGATTCGAGCTTTTCATAGAATACAGCGCAGGCTAATGAAGAGCGTAATGTAATGCAGCTGTGCGGGCCGCCATGGTAACCATGAATAATTCAGCCTACTTGTTCTTTGGTTTCCTGGTCTCCGGAGGGTTCTGCCTATATTGTCCATTATGACAGGCCATTATCTAGCCTTCAGACTGCCTGCTCTCAGATGGTACGCAGAGCCCATTTGTTACCCCTCTTGCCCCCCGGTAACCTTCAACCAACCGGAGAGAATGATTGAGACTATGCTGTTATATAAACATGGGAGCAAAAGGTACAAGAGGCAGGAAAACTAAGAGACCCCTCCACAGTGGGGAATTGAAGAAGACCTTCCATTATATTACAAGTGCATATTACACCTGCATCTACACCCATCTGTGACAGTTTGAATACAAACGATATGGCCCACTCAAATATATTGGTGTTATGTGAACGATCGATTTGTCGCATGGAAAACCTATCATGCTGGAGCATTTGGAAAAACGATAAAATCCCTACTTTGTCTGAACAAAAAAACAAAACAAAGCCAACATCAGAAGTGTAAATTCAGATATCTCTATCGGTGTCCACCGTGTTGGGGCTGAATCCTAGTCGGTATGGAAAAAGGCAGTTGAGGAGGCGTGAGGCATTTGATTTGGTCATTAGCAGAGGCAGGGCTCTCTGTGCCTGCTTCCTCAGCCATTTCAAATCAATGCATGTGGCGGGGCTGAAATCGATGAGTGTGTAACATCTCAGAGACTCATCAGTGGCAGCCCCCAGAGAGCCTGAGCAGCGGAGCAGATGGAATATAGAGGAAGAGAGAGATAGAGAGGGAGAGGGAAAGAGAGAGAGAGATAGAGAGGGAGAGAGAGAGAGAATGAAAAAGAGAAAATGAGAGAGAGAGAGAGAGAGAGAGAGAGAGAGAGAGAGAGAGAGAGAGGGAGGACGACATACTCTTAGCTACTGACCTCCATAATTACCCGGGGCTGCCTCCTGAATCCAAATGTGATCCGATTGAAATAATTGCCTATTGGAAACACCTTGGACCCCTACTCCAATCATCGCCCTGAGTGGTCTCGGTCCGAGGCCTGCTGAACCTGTCACACTCTGACCTGCCTACCTGCCATCTGCTCCTGTGGCTGGGCCTCATAGTTAGCAGTGGAGCGAACTGAGAGTGATGTTTGTGTTATGGTGATGTGAGCCAGGCCATTGTCCCAGGGGCAGGGCGGAGTAATCAGGGCTCTGATAGCATCTCTGGGGTGAGGTGGGTGTGGGGGGGGGCTGGGGAGTGGAGGCCTGTGGGCTGATCCAGGGGGCAGACATATTTATCTAGGTAATGAGAACCCAAACACTGTGGCTCTGTGGGGAGGCCAGGGACACGATGTGGTGTGCAGAGAGAGAGAGAGAGAGAGAGAGAGAGAGAGAGAGAGAGAGAGAGAGAGGGAGAGGGAGAGAGAGAGAGCTGCTGGTGCCATGGCAGCGGGACTCCCTGCGCTGCTCATTAAACTTCCATCAGCGTGTGGTCACCATGTCCCTGCCAGGCCTCCAAAGTGCCTGTTATTAATTCATGAAAGCACACCACACATGTGATTGAGTCTGGCGAGCGCTGAAGCATTGATGCATGAGAGATGGGTGGGGGGGGGGGGGAGAAATATTGTGTGTCTGAACACCCTAACCCCTTCACCATCTCCCACGCTACGCCTCTGGCAGCCTGCCCTTGGAAGGGAAAAGTAGACAGACACAGATACTGTATGTTGTGAAACATTAATAGCCATTGCCGCTGTTTTCCCCGCAGCATGTGAAGGAAAGCGGCAGGAGTGAGTGTGTGCATGGATGTGCGCCTGCATATTACTACTAGGTACGTGTATGGATTAGGCATCAACATGGGGTTGGTTTCCATTGGACGTGGATCGCCAGGGAGCAGTGCGTGCTGCCCACATCCGGGGAAGCGGGCTGCTTGTATCTCTGCTCGGCAGGCGGTCTGTGCTGGGAGGGACCCTTTTCGAAAAGGAGGACAGACAATCGGGGAGTTTATGGATCGCTCCAATTGAATTTAAAACATTAGCTCCAGGATAACAAGGGGTCGCCAGAGAAAATCTAGGAAATGCGTTTGGCCGCAAGGGCACTTGGGGGGTGGTGGGGGGGGGAGGAGGGGAGGGAGGGAGGGGAACTAATGGTGTGTGGGGGGAGGGGGCGACTGAAAAGACTGACTTTTAGGATGAGTGAGTTGCTGGAGAGAAAGCGAGAGAGAGAGAGCGAGAAAGAAGAGGGAGGGAGGGAGGGAGGGAGGGAGGGAGGGGAAGGGGGATTAGGGGAGGAGAGATAGAGCCTACATGGTTTCAAATTAGCCGTCATTGTCGGTTCTGACGTGTAATATTCCTCCCGAGGCTTAGAATCTTGAGCTGATTTTCTTAGAGAAGAGGGGAAGAAGGCTCCGCCGTCAGCTGCTCATCTCATGGTCAATTATAACTCTGTTCATTTCAAATCCTGCTCCAGCGCTGATACAGCTCTCACCATGACCAGACCAAAGAAGGTTCATTATCCTCCTCACTCAGTGTTCAGTTGTCAGTTAACAGTCTTCTTTCTATGTCTCTCTTTCTCTCGCTCTCATTCCACTGCCTTCTCATCTCTCCTTTGTGCTGCTCTCTGACAGCTAACATCATACTGACCACAAGTCAAGGTTATGAACTGAATCCATGGTCTAAGGTGTGCCTTTATTAATGTTGTGTAGCTGAAGGGAAGCCAACCCTCATATTTTGTTCCTCTCTCCATTGTTGACATAACTCTAGATTCAATTCAAACTAGGAATACAGGGTTATTACCCTACCTCAGAAATGAAACAGGATTCTTTAATTTGATAAAGAAAATATGAGTGAAGAAATAATTAAAGGAACCTTTTTCAGTCATACCCTTTCTCCTATCACATATTGTAAAAAATATATATGATATTTGATGATGTTTGCTGTCGAAGGAAGGCTCTGGCTAGCCAGGCCAAAACAGTAGTAAGGAATCTGTTTGCAGATCTACTCAAGCTTGTCTTGTCTTTGTCACTGCAAGCAACTACAGCCTGGGGATTGATGGAAATGGACCAAGTCTGTCCCTGTTACTGTGAGAGAAGCCGTCAGAATGTTCCAAGTCCACCACGCATGACCAGTCAGGCACAAGTCCACCACGCATGACCAGTCAGGCACAAAGTACTGAACAGCAACCGCCAACAAAACAGCCTGGACAGCAGAGACTACTGTCAGTTAGTGATTGTTTTGAATCATTGTAATTGGTCCACTTTTCATAGGGAGCACACTATAGATCACCCCAGGAGCATGTCTCTGACAGTCTTTCTCCATGTAAGCGTGACTGTGTAATTAATGTGACAAGTTCCAAACATCTCTGTGGTTATGTTTGCTGCCATCGAATTGCGCTTCGCTGTTTATGATGTCATTAGATTAATAATAAGTTTCATTATCAGTGGGGTGGAACATTTAACAGTAAATTAATAAAATGATTTATTTAGCTGGTGCTACTCAACAAGGACTTAAATTATTTAACTGTCCAGCTATTTGTAGATATTATTGTGAATATGATTGTCACCCTCAATTTAAGGATTGTGATGATTTTTTTTTAAGAGATTTAGTGTGAGTGCTAGAAAATGTATAATAACATTGAGTATTAAAGAGGATTAGAAATAGGCAATAATGACCAGTGTGTAAGTTTGGACGTGTGTGTAAATGTGTGTCCATGACCTTTATGGTGCACAGTCACACACGACAAGCAGACAGTCACAGGCCAGACTGTGTCTGACTTCACTTCCTGTCAGGAGTGTTGTTTGTTAGTCAGATCTCATCTAGGACAGGCACATGAAAACACACACAAAGGCACACACACACACACACACACATCAAACACACAAAACCCCACTTTCTCCCCGGAACAGGGCGACCTGACTGCTGAGTAATGTGCTCAGCACGCTCACTCATCATCAGAAGGCTCCGGTGTGGAGAGGACGTGTGCGTTAGCGACATTCCTGGCTGCTCTCAGCACACCACCGCCCGGACGTCCTGCAGCAGCCCAGAATCTGCCCACACTCAGACACAGGCACCCTGGGGAGCGCAGTGCCTCTGCACAGGAAACCCTCTCGTTCCCAGCCCCCTCTGGGGTCTCGTTCCTCCACTAGCCTTCAGAGTGAAAGGCATATTAGCTGACATTTACAGCTGCAGCGGGGAACTGAGCCCGCTCTCTGCCGGCCCAGCCTGGATGTGTCTGGGCCAAAAGTATCCCACCTGTCAGATTGGCTCTGCCACCAGGACCACAGTCCTGGAGGAGCCATTAGTGAAACCACACTCCACACCTCAGTCCAAACACGGAAGATGATACGTCAACTGATTGCATGTTTTATCGTCGTGCCTAGCGTAGCGGCTATTTATTGACAGTCGTCTTCTCCTCCCGTGTGATGCTTTTAACACGTGGATCTGAGGGAAGCGGTGTCCGGAGAGATCGAAGCCGGTGCAACAGCCAGCGAGGTGTCGTGGGCGCGTGGGGGGGGGGGCACTGTGGAGAAGGAGGTCCCAGAGGGAGACAGATGGCAGTGGTCACAGCAGCAGTGTGCCCATGCTGGCTCGGCACATTCGCCGTAGGACCAGACCTCAACACCTCGCCCCCTTCGATTAATCACGCCCGCACGGGTTATTTAAGGACTTTAATTAATCATACAGGACGATGGAGGTGATAGATTAAGGTTATGGGAAAGTTTGCGGATCTAAGGTGTGGTTACTTGGTAAGTAGGTACCCTCTAATATCTAGACGTAAATATACTGAAATAGGAAGGTTGTAGTCGAGAAGTGAATGTACATTTGAAGTGTACAGTTGGCAGATATGCAACATTCGTCAGATCTTGCTACGCAGTTGGTATTGTCATGACAAATTTCATTGTACTGCAGAATAATACTAGATATGGTACATTCAATACTTTGCAATAAGTAAAATTACAGTCCACAAGATGAAAATAGAACACATGTATCTAACAATTATCAGCTAGACTAATGTTTGTGATATGCTTTTGCTCTCTTTGTCTCAACTTCTCTCAGTCTGAACGCAGTAGTAATCATAGCTAATTGGGGATGAGGGCTTTACAATTTCATTACACACAAATGATTACAAATCTCTCCAAGATGAGCTTTCTTTAATCAGAGTGTGGTGTGTGAGTGTGGCGAGGGAGCGAGGGGAAGAGAGAGCAGAGACGCTGCTCTGCAGTGCTCTTCACTGGCAATTCAACTGCCATACGTGAGCGGATGCATACATCAACCCTCTCAACGCACCTCAACCCTCTCTATCTCCACAATGAGGGGCGGGGGAGGGTTTCAGCTCAGCAGAAGAGATCCCATTAAGTCTGTACAGGGACGCCTCAAAATGAGATTTTTATCCTCCACCGTGTAAGAGATGGGTAGTGACGAGAGATTAGATTACAAGATTGCAGTTGCCGATGTGTGAAAAAATGTGCGGCCGTACCCAAACTATAATTGACTGTCTGTCAATCCAAGCTTGGCAAGCACAACATCCTAAGGGCCTCGAGGCAGTACGCTCAACTTCAAAGTTGCATTGTTTAAATCAATTGAGAAGCTTTCAGGTTCAAGAGCATGCCTGTGACCAGCAGTCATTCACAGGGGCAAGAATGTAAGTGTAACTAGACCCTCCGTGGGGTGTCGGTCACTAATGGGACTCCGTACTCCAGGCTTCTGCTGGTGTGCTGTTAAATAGAGTGCCAGAAGGATCTTATTCTAACACTTGAGGCTGACATGACCCCAAGTCTTCAGTTCTGCCAGCTGCTTTTAACTCTGACAGACAGAAGCACATTTCCTGGTAGGATGTGTCTTGAGCGAAGCCCGTTGGGCCATCTCCATGTCAATCAAACAGGACAGGGGTCAGCCCTCTTGGGTAACAGTTCTCACACACAGACTTGCCTCACTGAACCCTGTGTGTGTGGCTCAAGACAAAGTGTGTTGATGTAAGATCATTTGAGCATGTCAGAGTATTGACTGACATGTAGCCAGTGCGGTTTTTCTATAAAGAGGCATGGTTAAGTTTACACTAATTAACGTTCCAAAGCATGCATTTTCACACATCAGAACCCAATACTAAATAAGTAGTGGATGTAGGTTATTTATGGAGAGAAACATTGTCCAATACCTCACTTTGCAGGATCCAAACCAAAACTGGCACCTGATCACATAGTTTTTTTTTTATGATGACTGCCCATTACATGTACCTTTAAAGATCTCCAAGATTATGCACAGTTTGTTTGTTGCTGTGGTTCTAGGCACGTAGGGAGGTACATAAACCCCAAGGGGAAATTGCTGTGTTGCAGCAGTCTAGATAAAAGTAAATCAAAGTAAAAATAACATGACAATAAAATGAACAGATTGCAATCTGAGATGAATACTTGGGAAGATATTGTGACTTTTAACAATGGCTGTCTAATGTAAGCTATCTCACTTTAACAATGTAGCACCTGATTGTTGGCTTATCCCGGAGCCTGTGGTTAAAGGACACTATCCCAGGGTGTGTCTGTCCAACGGGCATGGGGCAGTAGCCCGGCACTGCAGCCAGGGGCCCTGGCATGCTGGGGGGCAGGCGCACCGGAATGTAGGGGTGCTGAAATTTGTACTCTCATGAGACTCTCTCCCTCTCCCCTTTTCAGCAGGGCCCTGTTGTCACCTCCCCCCCCCCCCCCCCGTCCTCCTCTCTGCCCCCTCCCCCCACCCTGCCCTCCCTCCCCCTGTCCCCCTCCCTCGTCAGAGAGGAGCAGGCGGAGCAGCTGGAGCTGGTGGCACTTGTCAGCGGGGGGATCGTGTGTCCTCTGTGTCTGTCCCCTCCGTGTCTGTCCCCTCTGTGTCTGTCCCCTCCGTGTCTGGCCCCTGGCCCCTGACAGCCAGCATCAGCTGATTATCGCCAGTGAGGCAGTAAAATGACCCTTCTCTGGCTCTGACAGCCTTATGACCTGCGTGACACGCTCGTATTGAGTAACCAACACTTCACCCAAGAGCTCAGAGTGTGCTACCCCCCCTGCAGAAAACACCACTGGACCGATACTCTGACACATTAGCAATCTGGCTAGGGTTAAAGGATTACCCCAGAGGCACTGTCATAAATTACATATGTTACTGGGTACAAGGTGTTTTACGTGTTTGTTCCCGTTCATCAAACTTTATGGCTCCTACGATAGCAAAAATAGCACAGGGTCTCATAGATACTCTTATCTGCAGACACGTATCAACTGTAACACACACACCTGAAATGTTTGTTCATCATCAGACCCGGTCTGTGCTTACTATGTCGAAGTAAGTTGTATTCCCGAGTTAAGCCTAGTGTGGAAATAACAGTATATAAGCACTCAGAAAAGTTATTTGAATCCCCCCCAGCCAGTACTGCCCAGTGTTTGTGTATTTTGAGGATCTCTGAGAGGTTGAAACCACCCTTGGTCTGAGGGCCAGAAAGACTACTGGTGTCTGGTAGCAGGTTGAATTAAAGCAATGTCAACACATTCAGCCACACAGGGTTACATTTCAGAGGTCCTCCTGCGCATCTCCTCTGTCTGCAGAGACACATTCACAGTCAGCTGAATTACACACACACACACACAGTTATTCACATTTTCTCACGTATCATCAAAATGCTATTTTTGGCTTTCAATTTTTAGGAACTGAGTGCATTTATAAACCACAATCTTTTTATTGTCTGCTGCCGGGAGATGTTTGGCCAACTTGCAATGTACAAATATGAAAAAACAATTGAATCCCATTACTTATGTATGACACTGAATGAAAAGACTCATAGTTCTGTCCAAAACCATCTGCATCAAGATGAATTATTTACAGCGAACGTTGGGGGATGTTTGTGGCCTCTGGTATCGTGGTGTGGCTTTAAAAGAGCTGTACCACAACCAACTTCCCCAGCTCTAACCATCCCTCTGGCCCCGGGCCTGGGAGGAACGTGAAGAAAGCCCCCGCCTGATGCCGCAGCCTTGTGCTGTAACGTGAAGTCACCTCATCCACCTGGGAGGCAGCACTGTTTATCCACCCTGTCCACCCGGCACAGGCAGGCTGTTGATTCGCTCCTCATTTTCCAGTTGTTTGTGTTGATTCTCCTCTCCGGCGGCTCTCGTTAGGCTGCTGAGAGCTCTGAGTTTAACCCCCGGAGACGATGGCTTCAAGGTGACATCTGTCTGGGAGAGAGAGAGAGAAAGAGAGAGAGAGAGCGCGCCTCTCTGCGCCGCGGCGTGCTGCTATAAATACGCGGCGGGCGTGACAGCTCACAGAGGAAGCAGCTGAGCAGAGGAGCTTTGCTGTGCTGCATACCTCCCAGAGACCCCTGTCACTTCACAGAGGTCTTCATTATGGCCCTGTGGCAGCTCCCCTCTGCGCCCTGCAGGAGCCCAGACACACCAGACCCCAGGACAGGGAAGACTCCCACTGTTCTCTCTAACAGGCTGGACAGAGCCATGGAGTGGCAGAACCAGTTAAGAGTCTCTACCACCCAAAGAATCATCTTAAATCAGAAAACCAGCAAGCAAACGGGGTAGGATCATCCCCCGTGTGTGTCCTGTAGACTTTTTCGTCCCTTTGACTGTCGAAAAGCAACAAGTAAACAAAACATGTTCTGCCCAAACTCCCTGAGGCAGCAGGGTCATGTCATTGTCATGGTGCTGCGTTCAATATACAGTTTCAGATGTATAGATGTGTGTGCGTTTGGAAACAGGGGATGTTCTAACATGGCGTGATTGGCTCCTGGGGGCCTGTGAGTGATGCTGTAGAAGAGAGCTGGCATTGAGGTGCAACTTTATCACCATGGCAACATCTCCACAGGCCCAAGGCTGGACCACAGTCTGGTTCCAGTTGTGGTGAAGAACAGGGACCAATCACATACAGACACACCAAACACCAAAAGTTTCAATGTTACAACTTTCTTAGAAAAAAGAATATTATTTCCATAATGTAACTGTTACCATCTGGTTCACAATGATATCATAACCATGAGTTCAAATTTGATTTCTGGGCTTTCTGTGAAATTAACATTGTTTATGTTGTTGAATAACACATGATGGACAATACCATTTTTGTTCAGTCTTGTGTTCAGTGACACATACTCCAGGCTGAATAAACACTGCAGGAAATAATGAACAATGTCTTCATTTGTTTTAGCTGTGCCTTCACCCCCATCCACACTGACCGGACATTGACTGATGCTGTTCTCTTGTCTTTACTTTGTTTGTTATGTGCTTATGTGGCTGAGTGTGCATGTGTGGGTGTGTGTGTGTGTGACACTGGCACCAGTGGATAGATTACCCAATACAATCCAAGCGCGTGATTATACCCCAGGGCGCCGGCTAAGTCACTTCGAGTTCTGTTTCTGTTTTTCTGGCCTTTTAATTATTCATCAAGGTATCGCCTGGGATGCAACCTCAATTACTGTGGGCTGGGGGACCAGGCCACGTGTTGTTAACACCGCACTGTGATCTGAGCCACCACAGGGACTGCTGCCAAGGGGAAGGAAGGCTGTATGACTTGGCAAACCTTCCCCAACACCGATTGGCTCATGTTTGGCAAGATGCTGCCAGCAGATGACCATGCTTAGGTCCTGCGACCAAATTTGAGGGCGGATCTGAAGAGGAATCGGGAAGTTGGTCCGAGTCTCTGTAGACACAAGGAGGAGGAGTGTCTGGTGCCGACGTGGAGCTGGAGTGTGTGATGAGCGTGGGAATGAGGCTGCGGTGGCCAGGGAGGTGAGGGGAGCAGGGACAGCTGGGGGGTGTTAATGAGTTGAGGGGTGAGAGATGGCAGGTCTGTCGCCTCAGGAGAGGGCACCTGTAGCCGGCAGACTGGCCCTGCACCTGCAGCCCTCGAGCCCTCAGTGGAGTACAGCAGGGGCCGGGGCCGGGGGCGGACACAGGAACACCTGACAGACAAACCCTCCACATCACTGACAGTATTCAACCCCGGAGGGAATCCTGTTTTTTAACTGAGAGAGAGAGAGAGAGAGAGAGAGAGAGAGAGGGAGGGAGAGAGAGAGAGAGAGAGAGAGAGAGAGAGAGAGAGAGAGAGAGAGAAAGTTCTACTTTCAAAGGGGATATCGCTCATAGCAGATGCCCAATCACTGTATCCAATCCAGTGTTCAGTAGAATAAAAAATGCATGACATCATCAGATACTCTATTGTTTCCTGCTCTGCCAGGTTTGGACCTAAACTGCATTTAGTCTGGAGACTGGTGATGGTCCATGAGGAGTATGGATGCACACAGATAGCCCATTCAGGAGAGAGAGCAGTTTAATTGTTATGTGTAGAGGATTTACCAAATCAACTGCTGGTCCGCTACGACCATGGATTATCTCATCAATTCAGTTTCAATTTACGAAATAAATGTATTGGTTTGGTGTATTGGTGACTAAATAAATTTAGCAATGGATGATGTGCTGTATCTCTGAGAGCTTATTTCTGTATTATATGCGGGAAAAAAGCCAGTTCATATTAACATTGAATTGTTTACCCCTGGGGACAATCTTTTTTGGAAATATTGGAATTTATCAGAATGATCAGAGCTCCATCTCAGGCTTGATTCGTGTTGATCTGGTGTGGCTGTCCCCTGTTCCTGTGTTGCTCTGACAACCATACCATGCATATCCAGGTAGTGATAATGAGAGTGGCTGTCATGGCGATCTCTGACTAACGGCAGTTTCACGGTGTGTTAAGCCAGGCCCGTTACCGTGTTATTGTGTGACTCAGGCCAACACCAGTCCCTCCACACACTGTTCTGTGATCTAGGGAACACAGGATTGATTCTATACTTGTCTCCTTATGACGATCTAGAATCTTCCTGGAGAGATGCAGACATCTTCCTCTCCCACTGTTTACTCACGCTCCACGGACACAGGACTGAAGAATGTGCAAACATTGAACTGAGTTAGTGTTGAGGAGTTGAGGTTGATGACAGTGATATCATCATATTCATTTTCTTATTCTTATTTTTATATATATTTTATTTATATTTTAGAATTTACATTTTAAATTAAGTTATTGTTTTAGATTGTTAGCAGTTGACTACTGTACTTACTTTTTGATTAAAGATCCATATATGTTTTTATGTTTATTGTTCGCATCTTTCAGCCACAGTAAATTCTGTGTATGTGTAAACCTACATGGCGAACAAACCCAATTTCTGATTCTGATTACACTGTTGTTACAATGTTATTATGTTGTTATTACACTATCATTACACTGTTATTAAACTAGTATTACACTGTTGTAACACTGTTGTAACGCAGTTATAACACAGTTGTAACACTTATTACACGGTTACACTGTTGTTACATTGTTATTACTACTTTTGTCTTCAATCTATGTCAGAGTTCATACTTCTTTACTTTAACTTGCAAAAGTGCAGTCAACTTTTACCCTAGTCTTTTTAAACATGAGTATCTGTACTTCTACTTGAGTGAAGGATGTGGGTACTTTTGCAATCTCGGACGCCAGGCAGCACTTCCTGTTAGAGGCCGGCAGACAGGAAGTGCCTGCAGGTGGGACATCCTGCCTCATAAATATTGTGTGAATTGCACTCATAATGATGGACCTGGCTATTTATACCATGTTTTGAAATAACCTTGACTAATGATTTACAAGCAGGAACATAAATCTTACTGAATGATTTATAAATGGGGGAGGGTATTTCATAGAACCATGTAGCTAATGTCTGGAGTTTTGCCCATGAATGGCATATCATTCCCTATTTCCTTGTGTAGCCATCCTTCGCTACATAACTGGATGAAAATAGATATTGCTTTATGCTCTCAGTGGTCTATAGCAAGAACACTTGTAAACAAATCTGTCAGTAAAGATATATGTAACAGCATGTGAAGGTTGCATTTACGTACATGTTGGTTTTGCAGGCATACATACAATGCATGCAATATTGTATTAGTACATTGGCAAAGTGTTGTGACCAGGAATCCTCTGTTGTTATTCCCAGCTTGACGAAACATTTTAAAATGACGTTCTAGTGTTACCAGCGTATCCCTCTTGATTCATAAAATTCAGAATCCCTCAATTCCTGTCTGCTTCATCCATCTGTTAGCTAATAAGTTCTGTTTGGTTGCTGTGGAAAACAATTCATCATCTCCAACTTCCTCTGCAACTGAGGTTGTGATGTTGCCCTGTTCCTGTTGATCTGACAAGCTGTTTGCTGCCTGGTGCTGCATTTCCAGACTCGAGAACATTGAGATAACCGTGTAGAATAAGATGTAGGGCCAGAAATGCGAAAGCTATGTGAGTTGTGATCCAACTGGATTATCTTAGCCGCAGTCTTGGAAGTGCTTTGGGATGCTGCCTTTTATTATGGAGTGTTTTATTGCTGTCAGGAGTCACACTGTCAGGGGAGAGGCAGCTGTAAACTGAAGCCTCCAAGTCCCTATTGCCTTCTGTAAAAGCACGGCAATTGTTATGCATGTGCCTTTGCTTGAGATTGTATTACTGTTCGATGTGGGCACGTTCACATGTGTGTGCGAGGGTGTGTGTGGTGTCTGTGTGTGTTTGGGGTGTGAGAACTGGAGCTGAGCCCCTGAAATGAAAAACTCATCAGAGATAATTCTGGGCATGCGTTGCTGTAAGCTATGTGGCCCTGACACTTAATCTCCCTGTATCCCATACCCCAACCGCAAAGTGCACAGTAGTTTATGCGTGTATAGGATCAGTGAGGTGAGCCTGAAGGATCATTCATTTTAATGTGCTGTCACATCTGTTTTTAGGGCTGACAGAGTTTTGGCTAAAATTAAGTGACCCAAATATTTTGTCACAATAACCCAGTGAGCCCCGTCAAAAAAAAGAAAAAAAAAAAGAAGCAACATATCAACAAAGATTGTAAGCGATCTCAATCAGTCCAAATTAAAGCAATATCAATCATATTACGTTAGTAAGCAGCCACAGTTCCTCACCGGCCCTGTCTGTGTGGCCGACCATCCAGAGGACCGCTGGGTGTCCTGCCCGCCGGCTGGCCGTGTGACAGCATGCGACGGCCCTGTTCCCAGGTCCACTGCTATGCGCACGTCACACCGTTTTAACGCTGGAGCTGGTGCGAGGATGACTGTGTGCTGACAGGGTGACCTGTACCAAAGCCCTCTGTCATTACAGGGATCAAACTGTCCAAGGCCAGAGACTTTCACTCTATATCCATGCAGCAGTGGATGTGCCCACAAGCCCACTCGCTGACACAGGTACTGAAATGACCGGTCCCACCGTCCCGCGCACGGCTCAACTCTTTCATGTTCCTCCGAGAAACCAAAGCCCTCAGCTGGGGGAAGAGAGGCCGGAGGAGGCTTTATCTAACATTGAGGAACAAAAAGAAGTGATGTGTGTGAAGGGGGGGGGGGGGGGGGGGGGGTAGGTGGGTACGGGGGGGGATGAGGAAGGTGGTAAGAGAGAGAAAGCATGTTTTCTCTCCACTCTCCCTCTCTCATTACTGCTGTTTTGGCAGCTGACTCCCAGTAATGGTGGCCTGGCTGTCAGGGAAATTTGTAGCTGTCTGCTCTACCGTGGCTCTTCATTCCAATCAGCAGCTGTCAGCCCAGCCTGGGCGGTTATTAATGACGGACACTAACTGCCTCGCAAATTCCCCGCACTATTTGAGAGCCAGCATGAAATAAGGTTACACTCTCTCAGTGTGCTCCCGTGGTTTAATGGAGAGGTTTCAAATATCAGGCAACACTGGAAAACTCTTCGGAGACCTGTTCTCCTCTGAAACATGCGCTCAAAGATTTTTTTTATGATTATTATCCCTTAAACCGAGACGGCTCTCAGAAATGGTCTTCCTTACAGGAATTTTGGTCTCATACATTAATTTGATCCATTCAGTTAGTTACTGATACTGCGCCCTCTCACTGTTTGACATACACAGGGATGTAGGATGATAATCAGAAATTTTTATAACCATGTATGGTAGAGGTTGCACTAATAGAATTGTGTGTGTGGGGCCGTAAAAACTGCTGTGACAGAAAAAGCATGTGTTTGTCAGCTGTTAAACATGGGGCACGGGCATGCTGAATGACACACAGGGGAACAGCTGCCTTATAAATCACTCACCTCTGAAGTCCTGGGATGAGCTGAGAGGGAGAGAGAGAGAGAGAGAGAGAGAGAGAGAGAGAGAGAGAGAGAGAGAGAGAGAGAGAGAGAGAGAGAGAGAGAGAGAGAGAGAGGGGGGGGGGGGGGGGGGGGGGGGGAGACAGAAACAGAGAGAGAGAGAGAGAGAGAGAGGGACAGAGACATAAACAGAGAGAGGGGGAGAGAGAGAGAGAGAGAGAGAGAGAGAGGGGGGGGGGGGAGAGAGAGAGAGAGACAGAGACAGAGACAGAGACAGAGACAGAGACAGAAACAGAGAGAGAGAGAGAGAGAGAGAGAGAGAGAGAGAGAGAGAGAGAGAGAGAGAGAGAGAGAGAGAGAGATGAGCGGCTGACACCAAATACAAACAGTACATTGTTTTTGCCACTTATACAAGGACTGGGCCCTAGTGTGCATCTCTGGGAACATCTGTCAGGTCTGGAGGTCCCACTCCAGTAGGTCCCCCCTTCTCCCTCCCTCCCTCCCTCCACCCCTACCTCCCCCTTCACCTTCTCCTCCACTTCCGGCTCCTCTGATTATGCTCCTGACTGACCTCCAGCCCCCACAGCACTGGCCTCCTATCTGTTCCATCATCCTGACCCCACAGATACTGGTCGGCTAAGTTGATCTTTTTTTCTCTCAACCCACACAGGGTTATTTCTCTTATCTCTCATCTGCCATATCAGTCATCAACCCCCTGGGTAGATGAGGGTTGCACCACAATGAAGAATGATGCCTGCAGCTATAACAAGCCTCGTAAATGATACATTCCTAACCTGTGACAGGTAGTGATTAATCCTTCCAGAGGTGTAACAAGCCATTGAATTGTCCTTGTCAGAGAATTACTAAGGTGTCGTTTGTGTCTTGAATGTAACTGTTGGAATAGCTTTCTGGAAAACCGGTTCAAGTTCAACTTGTTTGTACTTCTTCAAGAGCAGTCATCATTCATAATTACTGTTTAACAGTGAGTAAATAATAATTTACATTGAACTACAATGATGAATAAAACAAACAGCAGTACAAAGGCCTAGGAACAGCGTTAGTGGATTTCCTATAAACGGATGAATGTTCCCAACTTGGCTCTACAAGGTGTGGCTGGACGTCCAGATGGGTTTCCCAGGCTCACTGTTTGCGATCCTCTCAAGTCTGTCAGGGAGGACTCACACCTGCGACACCTCCCATAAACATGAGCCTGGTGTGGGAAGCCAGCGTGCCAAGCCTTTCGCTAGAATGAGCTGATCACGGGGGAGATTACAAGCTGTTGTTTTTGCGACAGCCCAACTACCTGAGAAAGGGGAGTAAAAAAAAAAAAGAAGCAGGAATGATAATAAGGAGTGTTTGGGGAGGAGCTGGCATCCATTCTCCTCAGGGTCTTGAGGTTTTATTACAACATGTTCCCTGTCTTGTTCAGCCAATGGCAACATTCCACCACACAGCCTTGTCTTCTGCATGGTAGTGTGGGTTAACTCTGTTACAGACGTTGTGTGTGTGTGTTTGTTCAGAGCCACGCTGCCAATCAGGTGCTTAGGAAAGCACAGGATCGAACAGGATTCCCCTTGTGAGACCCTCCTAGCCCCACACCCACCCTGCGAGACTGGGATGCTTGTGGTCAGTTTGCCGTTTTGATTACAGTATTTGTGTAGGGAGAAAATAAGGATTATTCTCCAGGCATTTAGGTGTTCTTTTTTTGTCAGACCAGAAACATCAGGTTGATGATTTAGGGGCTGCTGTTAGAGACTGTGCTTTCACAGTCATCTCCCCCATGGCTGTGGAGACGAGTGACAGACAGGGGTCAGGAGGAGGGCACGGAGGAAAACTGCCTCCAGCATGTGCACTGTTGTCATCTAGCCTATGGAAATATTGCAACAGCAATGTGGGGTCATTAACATCTTACAGGTTTGTGCAAGATGAAACGCAATCAAGGTTGAACAATCAACAAATACGAGAATAGCCTCAGGTGCACATAGCTGCTTGGGGAGTGAAGCTGTATGTGTTGCTGAATGTTAAACCACAGGTGTCCACGGCTATACTTCATTATACTCTGTTATACCGTGGCGACATCACCACCAAGTCCCCTTTACAAGCCTAAAGAGATGCAGTGAAGAGGGACATTAGCTCATAGAACCAAAGGCTAAGCCAAGTGCAGGGTGTGGGGTTGACTGACGTCAATAAACCTGCGGTTTGTGCAAGAGGTCGCCATGACAGAACACAGCAATCCGAGCCTACCACCTGCGCCAACACATCATCATTCAGAAGAACGTGGGTGTGAAATCCCTCCAAATGGGCACTGTGTCCTCTGACTGCTTTTTTCCTGTTTTGCAACCAACCATTACTGTAAATCACATGTTGAAGGGTTTAATTTGTCTGTGGTATGCCTGGTGGCCTCTGGCAAGAAGCAAGCAGCTGTAATAATAAGGTCAATAAACATTCAATGTAACATTTCAAGACGATATGGCTGCCAAGGAGATTGTGACGTGGTTTCGCTAGTTACACGGTGCTATTGACAGATGAAAGAGCGTCATTCAGCAACAATGGGATCATCTGTTTAGAGCATCAGCCAACAGGCGTCAGGGGACATGCAAAGCCAGGCTGCATATCTGTCAGAATGACATGATGAATGGTTTTAACATTACTATTTAATCTCTCCCACATGCTAATGCCTAAGAGCATGGTTACTCAACCAGAAAATACAACCTCTGTCTGGGGCCCGTCCATCATTTCCCTCAGTGACAGACGGGGTTGAATCTTCATTCAAAATGGTTATTAAATATGGTTTGCGTATCAAATCATATACTTTTGTAAGGAGCCTGTTGATCATCGTTCCATTATTTTCTGTGTTGTTAAGAAAACAAGGAGACATTGAAGCAAGGTTCAATAACATCCCTTGTACAGCGATTTGTCAGAAAATATGAAAACAGTAGGCAAATAATCGATTGGGTACACTATATATATTAACACTCAATTCCTAACATATGTCCATGGATTCAGTTTCAGTAGCAAGAGCAATCAAAATCTGCTTCTACACAAGTGAGAGTTGAATTTTGAAAAAAATCTGAAACGAAAATGGGAAATTGTTCACTTTGAATAAAACCTTTATTGCCCCGAGGGGAATTTGTTCTGTACCAAGAGCTTAAAAACAGAGATACATTCAACACTGCAGATAGGACAGTACAGTGGACATAACACAATTACTAAAAAGCACAGCGAGACAATAAATGCAAGAAAAAATGTTGAGGTTTCTACAAGCCTTGAAACTTGATGCTAGAGATGAGTCTGGTTAACAAGATGAGGCCCTCTCTCAAGTTGCTAACCTAGCACTCCTTGGGATATCTCACCCTTCTCTTAGAATCAATCAATGGAGAGAATGTTCATGAGCTTGTTCTGCAACCCTGGGAATAGAGAATATTCCATTTCAATTGGATGTCTGACCTTCAAGGCTCTAACCAATAGAGCTCCACAATGTTTTCACTGAGGATCTCGTTAGAAGGGTGACAGCAATTTAGAGGAATGGTTCATCTGGTCTTGAAATTACTTGCTTGGGATTATTGTAGTGAAAGGTCTGATTTTAGAGAGGTAACACATGTTAACACAGGTGACACAGGTGAGACTGCTAACAGAGAATAACAGTGAACCTTGACCTCACTGTAACAAACCTAACAAATCTTAACCTTACTAATACAAAGCCCTTTCAATTTATTGAGACTACACTATTACTGTCTTTATCATTCTGAAAATAGGCTTGACAAAGAACGTCTTAGCAGGATCTAGCTGGTCAAAATTATGTTTTAGGTTTCTGCCCTTGACATACAATAACAAGACATACTAAATTAGGTTCTTATTGTGTTCTATTTGGGGTACAGTGAAAAGGGAAGCTTATGTGACTAAACCTATGCATGTTGACTCAGGCTTTGGGAGGGGCGGGGTTGTAGCCAACTAGTTCCCATGCAGGTGAAGCGCAGGCTGTTCCCCAGAGGAAGTGGTGTTTGTGGTAGGGGAGAGGCCGTTGAAGAAGGTTAAAGAAAGGATGGGTTCACATACTTTAGTGGCACTGGCAGTTTCTAGGCTTGTCTGTTCAACCAATTTAGCGCACCAGCTAGAGAACAGCATGACGAAAAAACATCAAGAGAATATGTAATATTGTGGCTCAGCTATTAGTGGGTTTTTAGCTGGCAATAGATGCTAAAGATGGATGGATAATCTGGCT